>NW_027001856.1:118685-192940 GCF_036934945.1 Oncorhynchus masou masou
ATTCAGCCCCCTTAAGTTAATACTTTAGCAATACGTAACCGAACGGAAGCACATGGATGGGGAGGACCTCCTCCCTCCCTCCCTCCCTCCCTCCCTCCCTCCCAACCATCTCTCTCTCCCTCCCTCCCTCCCTCCCAACCATCTCTCTCTCTCTCTCCCCCCTCCCTCCCTCCCTCCTCCCTCCCTCCCTCCCTCCCTCCCTCCCTCCCCCTCCCTCCCTCCCCCCAACCCTCCCCCCTCTCTCTCCCTCCCTCCCTCCCTCCCCCCCTCCCTCCCCCCTCCCTCTCTCCCTCCCTCTCCCCGCTCCCCCTCCCCCCTCCCTCCCTCCCTCCCCCATCTCTCTCTCTCTCTCTCTCTCTCCCTCCCTCCCTCCCTCCCCCCTCCCTCTCTCTCCCCTCCCTCCCTCCTTCCCTCCCTCCCTCCCTCCCTCCCCCCTCCCTCCCTCCCTCCCTCCCTCCCTCCCTCCCCCTCCCTCCCTCCCTCCCTCCCTCCCTCTCTCTCTCTCACTCCCTCCCTCCCCCTCGCAACCATCTCCCTCCCTCCCTCCCAACCCTCCCTCTCCCTCCCTCCCTCCCTCCCTCCCCAACCATCTCCCTCCCTCCCTCCCTCCTCCCTCCCAACCCTCCCTCTCTCTCACTCCCTCCCTCCCTCCCTCCCTCCTCAACCATCTCTCTCTCCCTCCCTCCCTCCCCCTCCCTCCCTCCCCCCTCCCTCCCTCCCTCCCTCCCTCCCTCCCTCCCTCCCTCCCTCCCTCCCTCCCTCCCTCCCTCCCTCCCTCCCTCTCCCCTCCCTCCCAATCCTCTCCCTCCCTCCCTCCCCTCCCTCCCTCCCCTCCTAGGACACAGTCTTCATGGAGACCTTTGTGTTTACGTTGCGGCTGCAGCAGCTGCGTTGCAGTGCTCTGGTATTCCGTCTGCAGACCCATCACCCCAGGAAGAGAACGGTGGCAGAGTGTGTCCTCTGCCTCAGACAGCTGGGCCCTGAGGAGACACAGCACTGGATGGAGCTCAGCCCCCCCTCCAAGACCACAGTAAGTATGGATATATATATACAGCATAGAAATAGAATGTCTAGAATGTACATTCCAACTCAGAGGCCTTATGGTTTGTGTCCTCCTGAGATTGGAAGGTTGTGGAGTTCGATCCCTGGCCGAGTCGTTTAGATTAAGTTCATTTTATTGGTCAGTTGTGCACAAAGGTCCAACCGAAATTTGTCTTCCACTTATAACCCAACCCCTCCAAAAGACACAGAGAGGTTTTGGAAAGGCGTGGGGGGGGGGGCAGCTACGTGGTTAAGTGCCTTGCTTAATGGCACAACGGCAGGCAATGGTATCTAGGATATGATACCAGCAACCCTCTGGTTTCCAGCTCACTTCCCGCTAGATTTTTCCCGTCAGACCAGAAATTCGAACTGGCAACAATCCGGTTGCTGAATAGCCTCTTACCGCTACACCAAAGACTCTAAAATGGGACCCGATTCGTTCCTGCTTGGCACTCAGCATTGAAGAGATTAATTGGGGGTAAGGCCCTGTGATACACTAGCATCCTGTCCAGGGGTGTCCTACATCAAGCTGTCTCACTCACAATACCCCATAATGACATCACAATACCCCATAATGGCATCACAATACCCCATAATGGCATCACAATACCCCATAATGGCATCACAATACCCCATCATGACATCACAATACCCCATAATGACATCACAATACCCCATAATGACATCACAATACCCCATAATGGCATCACAATTCCCCATAATGACATCACAATACCCCATAATGACATCACAATACCCCACAATTACATCACAATACCCCATAATGACATCACAATACCCCATAATGGCATCACAATACCCCATAATGACATCACAATACCCCATAATGACATCACAATACCCCATAATGGCATCACAATACCCCATAATGACATCACAATACCCCATAATGACATCACAATACCCCATAATGACATCACAATACCCCATAATGGCATCACAATACCCCATAATGGCATCACAATTCATAATGACATCACAATACCCCATAATGACATCACAATACCCCACAATTACATCACAATACCCCATAATGACATCACAATACCCCATAATGGCATCACAATTCCCCATAATGACATCACAATACCCAATATTGACAAAGCAAAAACAGGTTTTTAGAATTTGTTGCTAATTTATAAAAAATAATATTTAAAAAAAATAATATATATATGACATTTAAGTAATTATTCAGACCATTTTCTCAGAACTTTGTTGAAGCACGTTTGGCAGTGATTACAGCTTTGAGTCTTCTTGGGTATGACACTACAAGCTTGGCACACCTGTATTTGGGGAGTTTCTCCCATTCTTCTCTGCAGATCCTCTAAAGCTGTCAGGTTGGATGGGGAGCATCGCTGCACAGCTATTTTCAGATCTCTCCAGAGATGTTCGATCGGGTTCAAGTTCAGACTCAAGGACATTCAGAGATTTGTCCCGAAGCCACTCCTGTGGTGTCTTGGCTGTGTGCTTAGGGTTGTTGTCCTGTTGGAAGGGGAACCTTCACCCCAGTCTGAGGTCCTGAGTGCTCTGGAGCAGGTTTTCATCAAAGATCTCTCTGTACTTTGCTTTGTTCATCTTTGCCTCGATCCTGACTAGTCTCCAAGTCCCTGCCGCTGAAAAACACCCCCACAGCATGATGCTGCCACCACCATGCTTCACCGTAGGGATTGTGCCAGGTTTCCTCCAGATGTGACGCTTGGCATTCAGGCCAAAGAGTTCAATCTTGGTTTCATCAGACCAGAGAATCTTGTTTCATATGGCCTGAGAGTCTTTAGGTGGCTTTTGTCGAACTCCAAGTGAGCTGTCATGTGTCTTTTACTGAGGAGTGGCTTCCTTCTGTCCACTCAACCATAAAGGCCTGATTGGTGGAGTACTGCAGAGATGGTTGTTCTTCTGGAAGGTTCTCCCATCTCCACAGAGGAACTCTGGAGCTCTGTCAGAGTGACCATCGGGTACTTGGTCACCTCTCTGACCAAGGCCCTTCTCCTCCAATTGCTCAGTTTGGCCGGGCGGACAGATCTAGGAGGAGTCTTGGTGGTTCCAAACATCTTCCATTTAAGAATGATGGCCACTGTGTTCTTGGGGATCTTCAATGCTGCAGGCATTTGTTGGTACCCTTCCCCAGATTTGTGCCTCAACACAATCGTGTCTCTGAGCTCTACGTACAGATCCTTCAACCTCATGGCTTGTTTTTTTCTCTGACATGCACTGTGAACTGTGGGACCTTATATAGACAGGTGTGTGTGCCTTTCCAAATCATGTCCAATCAGTTGAATTTACTACAGATGGACTCCAATCAAGTTGTAGAAACATCTCAAGAATGATCAATGGAAACAGGATGCACCTGAGCTCAATTTCGAGTCTCATAGGGTCTGAATACTTATGTAAATAAGGTATTTGAGTTTTTTAAAATTTGTAATATATTTTGCAAAAATCTCTAAAAACCGGTTTGCTTTGTCATTATGGGATATTGTGATGTCATTATGGGGAATTGTGATCTCATAATCGGGCATTGTGATGTCATTATGGGGAATTGTGATCTCATAATCGGGCATTGTGATGTCATTATGGGGAATTGTGATGTCATTTAGGGGTGTTCTGTGTAGATTGATGAGGATTAAAATATATATATAATCCATTTGAGAATAAGGCTGTAAAAACGTAACGTAAACAAAACATGGAAAAGTCAAGGGGTCTGAATACTTTCCGAAGGCACTTTTCCGAACGTGTAGGTAAATCACATTCTGCCTGTAGTTTGGTGTTGTCATTTTCTTTTGGTCTCTGGCCAACAGGAAATGCCTGTAGAATGGGACAAGCCTATGACTTAGTAATTCAAATATGTAGTCTATTCTCTGTGCCTATGCTCTGGATATCTTCCTATTATAACTCCTTATCTCCTTATCAGAACAGTATGTAAAGAACAAAACTTCTGCCAAGTCATGAAACAATGTTTTTCTTTGTTGATATATTGCAGGCTGTTGGCATATTGAGGAACATGCCAATATTGATGTACTGACGGAGCCTCTCTGGGGTTGCATAATCTGGGAGTAGGGAATTTTTTTAGAAGTTTTAGGGAAACAGAAACTGGAGGTGAAAGGTTTATTGGAAAAAGCCATCAGGCTGGGGTTGGGATGGATGGTGGAATTGTGAGGCCTGGAAACTAGGTCAAACCTCAAACAATTCAAGGGAGAAAGAGAGAGGCATAGAGAGAGAGAGAGAGAGAGACAGAGAGAGAGAGAGAGAGAGAGACAGAGAGAGAGACACAGAGAGAGAGAGACACAGAGAGAGAGAGAGAGAGACACACAGAGAGAGAGAGACACAGAGAGAGAGAGAGACACAGAGAGAGAGAGACACAGAGAGAGAGAGAGAGAGAGAGAGAGAGAGAGAGAGAGACAGAGACAGAGACACAGAGAGAGAGAGACACACAGAGACACACAGAGAGAGAGAGAGACAGAGAGAGAGAGAGAGAGAGAGAGAGAGAGAGAGAGAGAGAGAAGATCAGCTCAATGTAATTGAAGAATCCATAGACTCTAACCACTTCTGGGAAAATTGGAAAACACTAAACAAACAACAACACGAAGAATTATCTATCCAAAAAGGAGATGTATGGGTAAACCACTTCTCCAATCTTTTGGCTCTATAACAAAGAATAAAGAGCAAAAACATATACATGATCAAATACAGATCTTAGAATCAACTATTAAAGACTACCAGAACCCACTGGATTCTCCAATAACATTGAATGAGTTACAGGACAAAATAAAAACCCTCAAACCCAAAAAGGCCTGTGGTGTTGATGGTATCCTCAATGAAATGATCAAATATACAGACAACAAATTCCAATTGGCTATACTAAAACTCTTTAACATCATCCTTAGCTCTGCATCTTCCCCAATATTTGGAACCAAGGACTGATCACCCCAATCCACAAAAATGGAGACAAATTTGACCCCAATAACTACCGTGGAATATCGTCAACAGTAACCTTGGGAAAATCCTCTGCATTATCATTAACAGCAGACTCGTACACTTCCTCAATGAAAACAATGTACTGAGCAAATGTCAAATTGGCTTTTTACCAAATTACCGTACAACAGACCATGTATTCACCCTGCACACCCTAATTGACAACCAAACAAACCAAAACAAAGGCAAAGTCTTCTCATGCTTTGTTGATTTCAAAAAAGCCTTCGACTCAATTTGGCATGAGGGTCTGCTATACAAACTGATGGAAAGTGGTGTTGGGGGTAAAACATACGACATCATAAAATCCATGTACACAAACAACAAGTGTGCGGTTAAAATTGGCAAAAAACACACACATTTCTTCACACAGGGTCGTGGGGTTAGACAGGGATGCAGCTTAAGCCCCACCCTCTTCAACATATATATCAACGAACTGGCGCGGGCACTAGAAAAGTCTGCAGCACCCGGCCTCACCCTACTAGAATCTGAAGTCAAATGTCTGCTGTTTGCTGATGATCTGGTGCTTCTGTCACCAACCAAGGAGGGCCTACAGCAGCACCTAGATCTTATGCACAGATTCTGTCAGACCTGGGCCCTGACAGTAAATCTCAGTAAGACCAAAATAATGGTGTTCCAAAAAGGTCCAGTCACCAGGACCACAAATACAAATTCCATCTCGACACTGTTGCCCTAGAGCACACAAAACTATACATACCTTGGCCTAAACATCAGCGCCACAGGTAACTTCCACAAAGCTGTGAACGATCTGAGAGACAAGGCAAGAAGGGCATTCTATGCCATCAAAAGGAACATAAATTTCAACATACCAATTAGGATTTGGCTAAAAATACTTGAATCAGTCATAGAGCCCATTGCCCTTTATGGTTGTGAGGTCTGGGGTCCGCTCACCAACCAAGACTTTACAAAATGGGACAAACACCAAATTGAGACTCTGCACGCAGAATTCTGCAAAAATATCCTCCGTGTACAACGTAGAACACCAAATAATGCATGCAGAGCAGAATTAGGCCGATACCCACTAATTATCAAAATCCAGAAAAGAGCTGTTAAATTCTATAACCACCTAAAAGGAAGTGATTCCCAAACCTTCCACAACAAAGCCATCACCTATAGAGAGATGAACCTGGAGAAGAGTCCCTAAGCAAGCTGGTCCTGGGGCTCTGTTCACAAACACACCCTACAGAGCCCCATGACAGCAGCACAATTAGACCCAACCAAATCACGAGAAAACAAAAAGATAATTACTTGACACATTGGAAAGAATTAACAAAAAACAGAGCAAACTAGAATGCTATTTGGCCCTACACAGAGAGTACACAGCGGCAGAATACCTGACCACTGTGACTGACCCAAAATTAAGGAAAGCTTTGACTATGTACAGACTCAGCGAGCATAGCCTTGCGATTGAGAAAGGCCGCCGTAGGCAGACATGGCTCTCAAGAGAAGACAGGCTATGTGCTCACTGCCCACAAAATGAGGTGGAAACTGAGCTGCACTTCCTAACCTCCTGCCCAATGTATGACCATATTAGAGAGACATATTTCCCTCAGATTACACAGATCCACAAAGAATTCGAAAACAAATCCAATTTTGAAAACTCCCATATCTACTGGGTGAAATTCCACAGTGTGCCATCAGAGCAGCAAGATTTGTGACCTGTTGCCACGAGAAAAGGGCAACCACTGAGGAACAAACACCATTGTAAATACAACCCATATCTATGCTTATTTATTTTATCTTGTGTCCTTTACCATTTGTACCTTGTAAAAACACTGTATATATATATATATAATATGACATTTGTAATGTCTTTATTGTTTTCAAACTTCTGTATGTGTGATGTCTACTGTTAATTTTTATTGTTTACCTTACTTGCTTTGGCAATGTTAACACGTTTCCCATGCCAATAAAGCCCCTTGAATTGAATTGAATTGACAATATTACAGAGACATAATTCCTCAGATTACACAGAGCCACAAAGATTTTGAAAACAAACCCAATTTTGATAAACTCCTATATCTACTGGGTGAAATACCACAGTGTGTCATCACAGAAGCAATATTTGTGACCTGTTGCCACAAGAAGAAGGCAACCAGTGAAGAACAAACACCGTTGTAAATACAACCCATTTTAATGTTTATTTATTTTGCCTTTTTGTACTTTAACTATTTGCACATCGTTACAACACCATATACAGACATAATGCAGTGTGTGTAGTAGGATTCGATCTTCATCCTGTATTGACGTTTTGACTGTTTGATGGTCGTTGCAGGATTTCATAAGTGTCAGGATTACTGTCCTGCTCCTTGAAAGAGTTCTAGTCTTTACTGTCCTGCTCCTTGAAAGAGTTCTAGTCTTTATACTGTCCTGCTCCTTGAAAGAGTTCTAGTCTTTATACTGTCCCGCTCCTTGAAAGAGTTCTAGTCTTTATACTGTCCTGCTCCTTGAAAGAGTTCTAGTCTTTATACTGTCCTGCTCCTTGAAAGAGTTCTAGTCTTTATACTGTCCTGCTCCTTGAAAGAGTTCTAGTCTTTACTGTCCTGCTCCTTGAAAGAGTTCTAGTCTTTATACTGTCCTGCTCCTTGAAAGAGTTCTAGTCTTTACTGTCCTGCTCCTTGAAAGAGTTCTAGTCTTTATACTGTCCTGCTCCTTGAAAGAGTTCTAGTCTTTATACTGTCCTGCTCCTTGAAAGAGTTCTAGTCTTTACTGTCCTGCTCCTTGAAAGAGTTCTAGTCTTTATACTGTCCTGCTCCTTGAAAGAGTTCTAGCCGTTATACTGTCCTGCTCCTTGAAAGAGTTCAAGTCTTTATACTGTCCTGCTCCTTGAAAGAGTTCTAGCCGTTATACTGTCCTGCTCCTTGAAAGAGTTCTAGTCTTTATACTGTCCTGCTCCTTGAAAGAGTTCTAGCCGTTATACTGCCCTGCTCCTTGAAAGAGTTCTAGTCTTTATACTGTCCTGCTCCTTGAAAGAGTTCTAGCCGTTATACTGCCCTGCTCCTTGAAAGAGTTCAAGTCTTTATACTGTCCTGCTCCTTGAAAGAGTTCTAGTCTTTATACTGTCCCGCTCCTTGAAAGAGTTCTAGTCTTTATACTGTCCTGCTCCTTGAAAGAGTTCTAGTCTTTATACTGTCCTGCTCCTTGAAAGAGTTCTAGTCTTTACTGTCCTGCTCCTTGAAAGAGTTCTAGTCTTTACTGTCCTGCTCCTTGAAAGAGTTCTAGTCTTTATACTGTCCTGCTCCTTGAAAGAGTTCTAGTCTTTACTGTCCTGCTCCTTGAAAGAGTTCTAGTCTTTATACTGTCCTGCTCCTTGAAAGAGTTCTAGTCTTTTTACTGTCCTGCTCCTTGAAAGAGTTCTATTCTTTACTGTCTGGCTCCTTGAAAGAGTTCTGGTCTTTATACTGTCCTGCTCCTTGAAAGAGTTCTAGTCTTTATACTGTCCTGCTCCTTGAAAGAGTTCTTGTCTTTATACTGTCCTGCTCCTTGAAAGAGTTCTAGTCTTTATACTGTCCTGCTCCTTGAAAGAGTTCTAGTCTTTACTGTCCTGCTCCTTGAAAGAGTTCTAGTCTTTATACTGTCCTGCTCCTTGAAAGAGTTCTATTCTTTACTGTCTGGCTCCTTGAAAGAGTTCTGGTCTTTATACTGTCCTGCTCCTTGAAAGAGTTCTAGTCTTTATACTGTCCTGCTCCTTGAAAGAGTTCTTGTCTTTATACTGTCCTGCTCCTTGAAAGAGTTCTAGCCTTTATACTGTCCTGCTCCTTGAAAGAGTTCTAGTCTTTATACTGTCCCGCTCCTTGAAAGAGTTCTAGTCGTTATACTGTCCCGCTCCTTGAAAGAGTTCTAGCCTTTATACTGTCCTGCTCCTTGAAAGAGTTCTAGTCTTTACTGTCCCGCTCCTTGAAAGAGTTCTAGTGTTTATACTGTCCTGCTCCTTGAAAGAGTTCTAGTCTTTACTGTCTGGCTCCTTGAAAGAGTTCTACTCTTTACTGCCCCGCTCCTTGAAAGAGTTCTAGTCTTTATACTGTCCTGCTCCTTGAAAGAGTTCTAGTCTTTACTGTCCTGCTCCTTGAAAGAGTTATAGTCTTTACTGTCCTGCTCCTTGAAAGAGTTCTAGTCTTTACTGTCCCGCTCCTTGAAAGAGTTCTAGTCTTTATACTGTCCTGCTCCTTGAAAGAGTTCTAGCCTTTATACTGTCCCGCTCCTTGAAAGAGTTCTAGTCTTTTTACTGTCCCGCTCCTTGAAAGAGTTCTAGTCTTTATACTGTCCTGCTCCTTGAAAGAGTTCTAGTCTTTATACTGTCCTGCTCCTTGAAAGAGTTCTAGTCTTTATACTGTCCTGCTCATTGAAAGAGTTCTAGTCTTTATACTGTCCTGCTCCTTGAAAGAGTTCTAGTCTTTATACTGTCCCGCTCCTTGAAAGAGTTCTAGTCTTTATACTGTCCTGCTCCTTGAAAGAGTTCTAGCCTTTATACTGTCCTGCTCCTTGAAAGAGTTCTAGTCTTTATACTGTCCTGCTCCTGAAAGAGTTCTAGTCTTTATACTGTCCCGCTCCTTGAAAGAGTTCTAGCCTTTATACTGTCCTGCTCCTTGAAAGAGTTCTAGTCTTTACTGTCCCGCTCCTTGAAAGAGTTCTAGTGTTTATACTGTCCTGCTCCTTGAAAGAGTTCTAGTCTTTACTGTCTGGCTCCTTGAAAGAGTTCTACTTTACTGCCCTGCTCCTTGAAAGAGTTCTAGTCTTTACTGTCCTGCTCCTTGAAAGAGTTCTAGTCTTTATACTGTCCTGCTCCTTGAAAGAGTTCTAGTCTTTATACTGTCCTGCTCCTTGAAAGAGTTCTAGTCTTTATTCTGTCCTGCTCCTTGAAAGAGTTCTAGTCTTTATACTGTCCTGCTCCTTGAAAGAGTTCTAGTCTTTATACTGTCCTGCTCCTTGAAAGAGTTCTAGTCTTTATACTGTCCTGCTCCTTGAAAGAGTTCTTGTCTTCATACTGTCCTGCTCCTTGAAAGAGGCAGCTCTCGCCTTTTGCTCGGACGTTGAACCACATGGTTCTAAATACCGTCACTGTGGGGATGACGTTGTCCAGGCACTTATTAATGAACCCAGTGAACTCCTCAAAGTTATTGTATGAATCCCGGAATATATTCCAGCCTGTGCTAGCGAAACAGTCCTGTAGTTTAGCGTCCTCTTCATTGGACCACTTCTGTGTCGAGCGTGTCACTCGCATCTCCTGTTTCAGTTTGGTGCTTGTAAGCAGGAATCAGGAGGATAGAATTATGGTCAGATTTGCCAAATGGAAGGGTCTCCTGACTGGCGCTGTGGTCTAAGACACTGCATCACAGTGCTAGCTGGGCCACTAGAGATCTAGGTTCAAGTCCAGGCTCTGTTACAGCCAGCTGCATCTGGGAGATCCATGAGGCGGCGCACAATTGGCCCAGGGTCATCCGGGCTAGGGAAGGGCTAAATAGTTCTGATTGATCATAAGGACTCCCGAGTGGCGCATCGGTCTAAGGCACAAGAGGCACCTCAGTGTTCAGGCGTCACTACAGACCCTGGTTCGATCCCGGGCTGTATCCCAACCGGCCGTAATCAGGAGTCCCATTGGTCTAGCATCACCTGGGTTAGCAGAGGGTTTGGCCGGGGTAGGCTGTCATTGTAAAGTAAGAATTTGTTCTTAACTGACTTACCTGGTTAAATAAAAATACAAATATGGGGAGTGGTAGTCAGTGATGTGTTGGATTTTCCCCAAATATAATGCTTTGTATTCAGGACATAAAGTACATTTCAGTTTTCATTTAGTCAATTAGGTTGAGTAACTAGATGTTGTTGATCAGTATTCAGTATTCTTTTATCACAGCCATTGAACTGTTTTAGAGTCACCATTGGCCTCATGGTGAAATCCCGAGCTGTTTCCTTCCTCTCCGGCAACTGAGTTAGGAAGGACGCCTGTATCTTTGTAGTGACTCGGTATATTGATACACCATCCAAAGTGTAATTAATAACGTCATGCTCAAAGGATATTCAATGTCTGCTTTTTTAATTTACCAGTAGGTGGCCTTCTTTGCGAGGCAGTGAAAACCTGCCTGGTCTTTGTGGTTGAATCTGTGTTTGAAATTCACTACTTCGACTGAGGGACTTTACAGATAATTGTGTGTGTGGAGTACAGAGATGAGGTAGTCATTCAAAAATCATCTTCATTATTATTGCACACAGAGTCCATGCAACTTATTATGTGACTTGTTAAGCACATTTTTACTCCTGACCTTATTTAGGCTTACCATAACAAAGGGGTTGAATACTTATTGACTCGACATTTCAGGTTTTTATTTTTATTAATTTGTAGAAATAATTCCACTTTATGGGGTACTGTGTGAAGGCCAGTGGGTGTGAATAGTTTCTGAAGGCACTGTAGCTTCCTAACCAAGTACAGCCATTTGGGATAGGGACCAGTATGTTCAGCAACATGAATTTGGTGGAACATTTTTTAAACTGTAGAAATGTGAACCTACTGTCTCCAGCGTCTGATGTTCTCACTCCTTCTCCAGGTGTGTCACGCTGAGCTGCACCTGGCCACCTGTTTCCAGCCGGTTAACGGACGCATCCAACTGCAGGTCCTCGCTGCCCAGAACCTCCCAGCTCCACTCAGCCAGGGTAGGGGTCTACATAGTCTGTTATAACCTCCCAGCTCCACTCAGCCAGGGTAGGGGTCTACATAGTCTGTTATAACCTCCCAGCTCCACTCAGCCAGGGTAGGGGTCTACATAGTCTGTTACATATCTGTTATAACCTCCCTGTTCCACTCAGCCAGAGTAGGGGTCTACATAGTTTGTTATAACCTCCCAGCTCCACTCAGCCAGGGTAGGGGTCTACATAGTCTGTTATATATCTGTTATAACCTCCTGTTCCACTCAGCCAGGGTAGGGGTCTACATAGTCTGTTACATATCTGTTATAACCTCCCTGTTCCACTCAGCCAGAGTAGGGGTCTACATAGTCTGTTATAACCTCCCAGCTCCACTCAGCCAGGGTAGGGGTCTACATAGTCTGTTATAACCTCCCTGTTCCACTCAGCCAGGGTAGGGGTCTACATAGTCTGTTATATATCTGTTATAACCTCCCAGCTCCACTCAGCCAGGGTAGGGGTCTACATAGTCTGTTATATATCTGTTATAACCTCCCTGTTCCAGTCAGCCAGGTTTAGGGGTCTACATAGTCTGTTATAACCTCCCTGTTCCACTCAGCCAGGGTAGGGGTCTACATAGTCTGTTATAACCTCCCTATTCCAGTCAGCCAGGGTAGGGGTCTACATAGTCTGTTATATATCTGTTATAACCTCCCTGTTCCACTCAGCCAGGGTAGGGGTCTACATAGTCTGTTATAACCTCCCAGCTCCACTCAGCCAGGGTAGGGGTCTACATAGTTTGTTATAACCTCCCAGCTCCACTCAGCCAGGGTAGGGGTCTACATAGTCTGTTATAACCTCCCAGCTCCACTCAGCCAGGGTCACATAGGGGTCTACATAGTCTGTTATATATCTGTTATAACCTCCCAGCTCCACTCAGCCAAGGTAGGGGTCTACATAGTCTGTTATAACCTCCCAGCTCCACTCAGCCAGGGTAGGGGTCTACATAGTCTGTTATAACCTCCCAGCTCCACTCAGCCAGGGTAGGGGTCTACATAGTCTGTTATAACCTCCCAGCTCCACTCAGCCAGGGTAGGGGTCTACATAGTCTGTTATAACCTCCCAGCTCCACTCAGCCAGGGTAGGGGTCTACATAGTCTGTTATATATCTGTTATAACCTTCCTGTTCCACTCAGCCAGGGTAGGGGTCTACATAGTCTGCTATAACCTCCCAGCTCCACTCAGCCAGGGTAGGGGTCTACATAGTCTGTTATATATCTGTTATAACCTCCCAGCTCCACTCAGCCAGGGTAGGGGCTCTACAAAGTCTGCTATAACCTCCCAGCTCCACTCAGCCAGGGTAGGGGTCTACATAGTCTGTTATAACCTCCCAGCTCAACTCAGCCAGGGTAGGGGTCTACATAGTCTGTTACATATCTGTTATAACCTCCATGTTCCACTCAGCCAGGGTAGGGGTCTACTTCATCTGATCCCAACGTGTATTATATGTAGCAATAGGGAGAAGTCCACTACATGACCAAAAGTATGGGGTTGAGGCCAGGGCTCTGTGCAGGCCTGTTAACTTCTTCCACAAAGATATCGTCAAACCAGTTCTGTATGGCCGTGCTTTGTGCACGGGGCATTGTCATGCTGAAATAGGAAAGGGCCTTCCTCAAACTGTTGCCACAAAGTTGGAAGCACAGAATCTTCTAGAAAGTCATTTTATGCTGTAGTGTTAAGATTTATCTTCTCTGGAACTAAGGGCCCGAACCATGAAAACAGCCCCAGACCTTTACAGTTGGCACTATGCATTCAGGCAGGTAGCGTTCTCCTGGCACTATGCATTCAGGCAGGTAGCGTTCTCCTGGCATTCTGCATTCAGGCAGGTAGTGTTCTCCTGGCACTATGCATTCAGTCAGGTGCGTTCTCCTGGCACTATGCATTCGGGCAGGTAGCGTTCTCCTGGCACTATGCATTCAGGCAGGTAGCGTTCTCCTGGCACTATGCATTCAGGCAGGTAGCGTTCTCCTGGCACTCTGCATTCAGGCAGGTAGCGTTCTCCTGGCATTCTGCATTCAGGCAGGTAGCGTTCTCCTGGCACTATGCATTCAGGCAGGTAGCGTTCTCCTGGCACTATGCATTCAGGTAGGTAGCGTTCTCCTGGCACTATGCATTCAGGCAGGTAGCGTTGTCCTGGCACTATGCATTCGGGCAGGTAGCGTTCTCCTGGCACTATGCATTCAGGCAGGTAGCGTTCTCCTGGCATTCTGCATTCAGGCAGGTAGCGTTCTCCTGGCACTATGCATTCAGGCAGGTAGCGTTCTCCTGGCACTATGCATTCAGGCAGGTAGCGTTCTCCTGGCACTATGCATTCAGGCAGGTAGCGTTCTCCTGGCATTCTGCATTCAGGCAGGTAGCGTTCTCCTGGCACTATGCATTCGGGCAGGTAGCGTTCTCCTGGCACTATGCATTCAGCCAGAGCGTTCTCCTGGCACTATGCATTCAGGCAGGTAGCGTTCTCCTGGCACTATGCATTCAGCCAGAGCGTTCTCCTGGCACTATGCATTCGGGCAGGTAGCGTTCTCCTGGCACTATGCATTCAGCCAGAGTGTTCTCCTGGCACTATGCATTCAGGCAGGTAGCGTTCTCCTGGCACTATGCATTCAGGTAGGTAGCGTTCTCCTGGCACTATGCATTTGGGCAGGTAGCGTTCTCCTGGCATTCTGCATTCAGGCAGGTAGCGTTCTCCTGGCATTCAGGCAGGTAGCGTTCTCCTGGCACTATGCATTCAGGCAGGTAGCGTTCTCCTGGCATTCAGGCAGGTAGCGTTCTCCTGGCACTATGCATTCAGGCAGGTAGCGTTCTCCTGGCATTCAGGCAGGTAGCGTCTCCTGGCACTATGCTTTCGGGCAGGTAGCGTTCTCCTGGCACTATGCATTCAGGCAGGTAGCGTTCTCCTGGCATTCAGGCAGGTAGCGTCTCCTGGCACTATGCTTTCGGGCAGGTAGCGTTCTCCTGGCACTATGCATTCAGGCAGGTAGCGTTCTCCTGGCATTCAGGCAGGTAGCGTTCTCCTGGCACTATGCATTCAGGCAGGTAGCGTTCTCCTGGCACTATGCATTCAGGCAGGTAGCGTTCTCCTGGCACTATGCATTCAGGCAGGTAGCGTTCTCCTGGCACTATGCATTCAGGCAGGTAGCGTTCTCCTGGCACTATGCATTTGGGCAGGTAGCGTTCTCCTGGCATTCTGCATTCGGACAGGTAGCGTTCTCCTGGCACTATGCATTCAGGCAGGTAGCGTTCTCCTGGCACTATGCATTCAGCCAGGTAGCGTTCTCCTGGCATTCTGCATTCAGGCAGGTAGCGTTCTCCTGGCACTATGCATTCAGCCAGGTAGCATTCTCCTGGCACTATGCATTTGGGCAGGTAGCGTTCTCCTGGCATTCTGCATTCGGACAGGTAGCGTTCTCCTGGCACTATGCATTCAGGCAGGTAGCGTTCTCCTGGCACTATGCATTCAGCCAGGTAGCGTTCTCCTGGCACTATGCATTTGGGCAGGTAGCGTTCTCCTGGCACTATGCATTCAGGCAGGTAGCATTCTCCTGGCACTATGCATTTGGGCAGGTAGCGTTCTCCTGGCACTATGCATTCAGGCAGGTAGCGTTCTCCTGGCACTATGCATTCAGGCAGGTAGCGTTCTCCTGGCACTATGCATTCAGGCAGAGCGTTCTCCTGGCACTATGCATTCGGGCAGGTAGCGTTCTCCTGGCACTATGCATTCGGGCAGGTAGCATTCTCCTGGCACTATGCATTCAGGCAGGTAGCGTTCTCCTGGCACAATGCATTCAGGCAGGTAGCGTTCTCCTGGCACTATGCATTCGGGCAGGTAGTGTTCTCCTGGCATTCTGCATTCAGCCAGAGCGTTCTCCTGGCACTATGCATTCGGGAAGGTAGCGTTCTCCTGGCACTATGCATTCAGGAAGGTAGCGTTCTCCTGGCACTATGCATTCAGGAAGGTAGCGTTCTCCTGGCACTATGCATTCAGGCAGGTAGCGTTCTCCTGGCACTATGCATTCAGGCAGGTAGCGTTCTCCTGGCACTATGCATTCAGGAAGGTAGCGTTCTCCTGGCACTATGCATTCAGGTAGGTAGCGTTCTCCTGGCACTATGCATTCGGGCAGGTAGCGTTCTCCTGGCACTATGCATTCAGCCAGAGCGTTCTCCTGGCACTATGCATTCAGGCAGGTAGCGTTCTCCTGGCACTATGCATTCAGGTAGGTAGCGTTCTCCTGGCACTATGCATTTGGGCAGGTAGCGTTCTCCTGGCATTCTGCATTCAGGCAGGTAGCGTTCTCCTGGCATTCAGGCAGGTAGCGTTCTCCTGGCACTATGCATTCAGGCAGGTAGCGTTCTCCTGGCATTCAGGCAGGTAGCGTCTCCTGGCACTATGCATTCGGGCAGGTAGCGTTCTCCTGGCACTATGCATTCAGGCAGGTAGCGTTCTCCTGGCATTCAGGCAGGTAGCATTCTCCTGGTACTATGCATTCAGGCAGGTAGCGTTCTCCTGGCACTATGCATTCAGGCAGGTAGCGTTCTCCTGGCACTATGCATTCAGGCAGGTAGCGTTCTTCTGGCACTATGCATTCAGGCAGGTAGCGTTCTCCTGGCACTATGCATTTGGGCAGGTAGCGTTCTCCTGGCATTCTGCATTCGGACAGGTAGCGTTCTCCTGGCACTATGCATTCAGGCAGGTAGCGTTCTCCTGGCACTATGCATTCAGCCAGGTAGCGTTCTCTGGCATTCTGCATTCAGGCAGGTAAGCGTTCTCCTGGCACTATGCATTTGGGCAGGTAGCGTTCTCCTGGCATTCTGCATTCGGACAGGTAGCGTTCTCCTGGCACTATGCATTCAGGCAGGTAGCGTTCTCCTGGCACTATGCATTCAGCCAGGTAGCGTTCTCCTGGCACTATGCATTTGGGCAGGTAGCGTTCTCCTGGCACTATGCATTCAGGCAGGTAGCATTCTACTGGCACTATGCATTTGGGCAGGTAGCGTTCTCCTGGCACTATGCATTCAGGCAGGTAGCGTTCTCCTGGCACTATGCATTCAGGCAGGTAGCGTTCTCCTGGCACTATGCATTCAGGCAGAGCGTTCTCCTGGCACTATGCATTCGGGCAGGTAGCGTTCTCCTGGCACTATGCATTCGGGCAGGTAGCATTCTCCTGGCACTATGCATTCAGGCAGGTAGCGTTCTCCTGGCACAATGCATTCAGGCAGGTAGCGTTCTCCTGGCACTATGCATTCAGGCAGGTAGTGTTCTCCTGGCATTCTGCATTCAGCCAGAGCGTTCTCCTGGCACTATGCATTCGGGAAGGTAGCGTTCTCCTGGCACTATGCATTCAGGAAGGTAGCGTTCTCCTGGCACTATGCATTCAGGAAGGTAGCGTTCTCCTGGCACTATGCATTCAGGCAGGTAGCGTTCTCCTGGCACTATGCATTCAGGCAGGTAGCGTTCTCCTGGCACTATGCATTCAGGCAGGTAGCGTTCTCCTGGCACTATGCATTCAGGCAGGTAGCGTTCTCCTGGCACTATGCATTCAGCCAGAGCGTTCTCCTGGCACTATGCATTCAGGCAGGTAGCGTTCTCCTGGCACTATGCATTCAGGCAGGTAGCGTTCTCCTGGCACTATGCATTCAGGCAGGTAGCGTTCTCCTGGCACTATGCATTCAGGCAGGTAGCGTTCTCCTGGCACTATGCATTCAGGCAGGTAGCGTTCTCCTGGCACTATGCATTCAGGCAGGTAGCGTTCTCCTGGCACTATGCATTCGGGCAGGTAAGCGTTCTCCTGGCACTATGCATTCGGGCAGGTAGCGTTCTCCTGGCACTATGCATTCAGGCAGGTAGCGTTCTCCTGGCATTCTGCATTCAGGCAGGTAGCGTTCTCCTGGCATTCTGCATTCAGGAAGGTAGCGTTCTCCTGGCACTATGCATTCAGGAAGGTAGCGTTCTCCTGGCACTATGCATTCAGGCAGGTAGCGTTCTCCTGGCATTCTGCATTCAGGAAGGTAGCGTTCTCCTGGCACTATGCATTCAGGAAGGTAGCGTTCTCCTGGCACTATGCATTCGGGCAGGTAGCGTTCTCCCGGCATCCGCCAAACCCAGATCCGTCAGTCGGACTGCCAGGTGGTGAAGCGTGATTCATCACTCCAGAGAACGTGTTTCCACTCCTCCAGAGTCCAATGGTGGCGAGCTTTACACCACTCCAGCTGACGCTTGGCATTGAGCGTGGTGATATTAGGCTTGTGTGCGGCTGCTCGGCCATGGAGACCCATTTCATGAAGCTCCCGACCAACAGTTATTGTGCCGACGTTGCTTCCAGAGGCAGTTTGGAACTCAGTAGTGAGGGTTGCAGCCGAGGACAGACGATTTCTACACCCTAAGTGTTTCAGCACTCGCGGTCCCGTTCTGTGAGCTTGTGTGGCCTACCACTTCACGGCTGAGCCGTTGTTGCTCCTAGAGGTTTCCACTTCACAATAACAGCACTTACAGTTGACCGGGGGCAGCTCTAGCAGGGCAGAAATTTGACGAACTGACTTGTAGGAAAAGCCACGTTGAACGTCACTGAGCTCTTCAGTAAGGCCATTCTACTACCCATGTTTGTCTATGGAGATTGGATGGCTGTGTGCTCGATTTTATACACCTGCCAGTAACATGTGTGGCTGAAACGGGACAAATCCACTAATTGAAGGAGTGTCCACATACTTTTGTATATATCGTGTATGTCATTCTTTGTAACAGAGAAAATGTGTTTTAATGAACAGGATGTGGATATTTAAGCAGTTCTAAAATGAGTTAAGGTTAGGTTTAGGGTTAGTCGGAGAGCTTCAACCTGGAACCATTTTAAAAATCTGCCAGCTGTATACACACTGTCTACTAAGTAATCATTTCCCTTGTGCTTTTCTCTTTCCCTTGTGCTTTTCTCTTTCCCTTGTGCTTTTCTATTTCTCTTGTGCTTTTCTATTTCCCTTGTGCTTCCCTTGTCCATCAACCAGCGTTCTTTGTGAAGATATTGATGCAGCTGCAGGGCACGGTGGTGATGAAGAAGAAGACTCACACCCTAAAGTCCTCCGGAGGTCAGCTGACCTGGACTGAGTCTTTCTACTTCCCCTTCGCTTTGGACCAGGGCTTCCTGCTGTCAGTCAAACTCTACAGCCGCAGTTCTGTCAGACGGAAACACTACCTCGGACAGGTGAGACGAAAGGCCCTAGGGCTCTTTTCAATCCGAATAGCGGAAGTTCAGCGAGATTGAAATTTAAAGGCAATGTTTCAACTTCAGCGCAGACTGTTTTCATGGTAGACGCTGCAACGTAAAACCACCTTTACATTTCTATCCCGGGAAGCCGTAACGCTTCAGATTTTCCAGATTAAATAGAGCCCCTTAATCAGACCAAGCATTAACCCGGCGATAGCCGACACCTGCCACCTGCATAGCTGTTGTTTTTGGCGGTGTCGGAGGTGGAACTGTGTCGGAGGTGGAACTGTGTCGGTCTGTAAAATCAGTGAGCAGTTGCTCCGGTGATCATTGTCATGAAGCCACACCCTCCTCACTTGAGATAGAAGTTTAGAACGAGAATGTGTAGGCTACGTTAGAATTGATGACATTCAAATTGAAAAATCATTGAAACAAAAAAATAATGAAAGAAATGATGAAATATTCAATCAGCCTACTCAAGGTGTAGATTACAAGGCTACATAAGGATTTCTCTCAATGCGCCTGCGGGCAGCCAATAATGCCGGGAGCCGTTGTGGATTTGACACGCAGTTTCGTCTGTTACGTTCCCACAAGACAAACTCAAAATGTCGCTCACAACAAAGGGAACTAACAAACAACTAACAGACAACCAAAACAGAAAGGGGTACTGAAAGGCACCCATGTGGGTCTCCACTGAAAGTTGACAAGCAACTAGGAAATGTGCCCTAAAACATTCCCAGAATGCATTCCCACTAAATGTGGCTAGGGAAGAGAAGACAAAAAGAAAATCCCACACCAATAGAAACCACATTTTAAAGGAAACAGAAAATCACACACTAATTAAATATAGAGTCAATAGAAACCACATTTAAAGGAAACAGAAAACCACACACTAATTAAGGATAGAGAGTCAATAGAAACCACATTTAAAGGAAACAGAAAACCACACACTAATTAAGGATAGAGAGTCAATAGAAACCACATTTAAAGGAAACAGGAAAACACACACTAATTAAGGATAGAGAGTCAATAGAAACCTGATCTAAAGGAAACAGAAAACCACACACTAATTAAGGATAGAGAGTCAATAGAAACCACATTTAAAGGAAACAGGGAAAACACACACACTAATTAAGGATAGAGTCAATAGAAACCACATTTAAAGGAAACAGAAAACCACACACTAATTAAGGATAGAGTCAATAGAAACCACATTTAAAGGAAACAGAAAACCACACACTAATTAAGGATAGAGAGTCAATAGAAACCACATTTAAAGGAAACAGGAAAACACACACATAAAAGGCTTTGTTTCAGTACTTAATAAACAGCGAGAGCCAACAGAAGGTGTTACTCTCTCAGAACTAACTGATGCCCAGGCCAGCAGGTCTTAAATACCAGCTAGGCTGACTGATGCCCAGGCCAGCAGGTCTTAAATACCAGCTAGGCTGACTGATGCCCAGGCCAACAGGTCTTAAATACCAGCTAGGCAGACTGATGCCCAGGCCAGCAGGTCTTAAATACCAGCTAGGCAGACTGATGCCCAGGCCAGCAGGTCTTAAATACCAGCTAGGCTGACTGATGCCCAGGCCAGCAGGTCTTAAATACCAGCTAGGCTGACTGATGCCCAGGCCAGCAGGTCTTAAATACCAGCTAGGCTGACTGATGCCCAGGCCAACAGGTCTTAAATACCAGCTAGGCAGACTGATGCCCAGGCCAGCAGGTCTTAAATACCAGCTAGGCAGACTGATGCCCAGGCCAGCAGGTCTTAAATACCAGCTAGGCTGACTGATGCCCAGGCCAGCAGGTCTTAAATACCAGCTAGGCTGACTGATGCCCAGGCCAGCAGGTCTTAAATACCAGCTAGGCTGACTGATGCCCAGGCCAGCAGGTCTTAAATACCAGCTAGGCTGACTGATGCCCAGGCCAGCAGGTCTTAAATACCAGCAAGGCTGACTGATGCCCAGGCCAACAGGTCTTAAATACCAGCTAGGCTGACTGATGCCCAGGCCAACAGGTCTTAAATACCAGCTAGGCTGACTGATGCCCAGGCCAGCAGGTCTTAAATACCAGCAAGGCTGACTGATGCCCAGGCCAGCAGGTCTTAAATACCAGCTAGGCTGACTGATGCCCAGGCCAACAGGTTTTAAATACCAACTAGGCTGACTGATGCCCAGGCCAGCAGGTCTTAAATACCAGCTAGGCTGACTGATGCCCAGGCCAGCAGGTCTTAAATACCAGCTTGGCTGACTGATGCCCAGGCCAGCAGGTCTTAAATACCAGCAAGGCTGACTGATGCCCAGGCCAACAGGTCTTAAATACCAGCTAGGCTGACTGATGCCCAGGCCAGCAGGTCTTAAATACCAGCTAGGCTGACTGATGCCCAAGCCAACAGGTCTTAAATACCAGCTAGGCTGACTGATGCCCAGGCCAGCAGGTCTTAAATACCAACAAGGCTGACTGATGCCCAGGCCAGCAGGTCTTAAATACCAACAAGGCTGACTGATGCCCAGGCCAACAGGTCTTAAATACCAGCTAGGCTGACTGATGCCCAGGCCAGCAGGTCTTAAATACCAGCTAGGCTGACTGATGCCCAGGCCAGCAGGTCTTAAATACCAGCTAGGCTGACTGATGCCCAGGCCAGCAGGTCTTAAATACCAGCTAGGCTGACTGATGCCCAGGCCAGCAGGTCTTAAATACCAGCTAGGCTGACTGATGCCCAGGCCAGCAGGTCTTAAATACCAGCAAGGCTGACTGATGCCCAGGCCAGCAGGTCTTAAATACCAGCTAGGCTGACTGATGCCCAGGCCAACAGGTTTTAAATACCAACTAGGCTGACTGATGCCCAGGCCAGCAGGTCTTAAATACCAGCTAGGCTGACTGATGCCCAGGCCAGCAGGTCTTAAATACCAGCTTGGCTGACTGATGCCCAGGCCAGCAGGTCTTAAATACCAGCAAGGCTGACTGATGCCCAGGCCAACAGGTCTTAAATACCAGCTAGGCTGACTGATGCCCAGGCCAGCAGGTCTTAAATACCAGCTAGGCTGACTGATGCCCAAGCCAACAGGTCTTAAATACCAGCTAGGCTGACTGATGCCCAGGCCAGCAGGTCTTAAATACCAACAAGGCTGACTGATGCCCAGGCCAGCAGGTCTTAAATACCAACAAGGCTGACTGATGCCCAGGCCAACAGGTCTTAAATACCAGCTAGGCTGACTGATGCCCAGGCCAGCAGGTCTTAAATACCAGCTAGGCTGACTGATGCCCAGGCCAGCAGGTCTTAAATACCAGCTAGGCTGACTGATGCCCAGGCCAGCAGGTCTTAAATACCAGCTAGGCTGACTGATGCCCAGGCCAGCAGGTCTTAAATACCAACTAGGCTGACTGATGCCCAGGCCAGCAGGTCTTAAATACCAGCTAGGCTGACTGATGCCCAGGCCAGCAGGTCTTAAATACCAACTAGGCTGACTGATGCCCAGGCCAACAGGTCTTAAATACCAGCTAGGCTGACTGATGCCCAGGCCAGCAGGTCTTAAATACCAACTAGGCTGACTGATACCCAGGCCAACAGGTCTTAAATACCAGCTAGGCTGACTGATGCCCAGGCCAACAGGTTTTAAATACCAACTAGGCTGACTGATGCCCAGGCCAGCAGGTCTTAAATACCAGCTAGGCTGACTGATGCCCAGGCCAGCAGGTCTTAAATACCAGCTTGGCTGACTGATGCCCAGGCCAGCAGGTCTTAAATACCAGCAAGGCTGACTGATGCCCAGGCCAACAGGTCTTAAATACCAGCTAGGCTGACTGATGCCCAGGCCAGCAGGTCTTAAATACCAGCTAGGCTGACTGATGCCCAAGCCAACAGGTCTTAAATACCAGCTAGGCTGACTGATGCCCAAGCCAACAGGTCTTAAATACCAGCTAGGCTGACTGATGCCCAGGCCAGCAGGTCTTAAATACCAACAAGGCTGACTGATGCCCAGGCCAACAGGTCTTAAATACCAGCTAGGCTGACTGATGCCCAGGCCAACAGGTCTTAAATACCAGCTAGGCTGACTGATGCCCAGGCCAGCAGGTCTTAAATACCAGCTAGGCTGACTGATGCCCAGGCCAGCAGGTCTTAAATACCAGCTAGGCTGACTGATGCCCAGGCCAGCAGGTCTTAAATACCAGCTAGGCTGACTGATGCCCGGGCCAACAGGTCTTAAATACCAGCTAGGCTGACTGATGCCCAGGCCAGCAGGTCTTAAATACCAGCTAGGCTGAGTGATGCCCAGGCCAACAGGTCTTAAATACCAGCTAGGCAGACTGATGCCCAGGCCAACAGGTCTTAAATACCAACAAGGCTGACTGATGCCCAGGCCAACAGGTCTTAAATACCAGCTAGGCTGACTGATGCCCAGGCCAACAGGTCTTAAATACCAGCTAGGCTGACTGATGCCCAGGCCAGCAGGTCTTAAATACCAACTAGGCTGACTGATGCCCAGGCCAGCAGGTCTTAAATACCAGCTAGGCTGACTGATGCCCAGGCCAGCAGGTCTTAAATACCAGCTAGGCTGACTGATGCCCAGGCCAGCAGGTCTTAAATACCAGCTAGGCTGACTGATGCCCGGGCCAACAGGTCTTAAATACCAGCTAGGCTGACTGATGCCCAGGCCAGCAGGTCTTAAATACCAGCTAGGCTGAGTGATGCCCAGGCCAACAGGTCTTAAATACCAGCTAGGCAGACTGATGCCCAGGCCAACAGGTCTTAAATACCAACAAGGCTGACTGATGCCCAGGCCAACAGGTCTTAAATACCAGCTAGGCTGACTGATGCCCAGGCCAACAGGTCTTAAATACCAGCTAGGCTGACTGATGCCCAGGCCAGCAGGTCTTAAATACCAACTAGGCTGACTGATGCCCAGGCCAGCAGGTCTTAAATACCAACAAGGCTGACTGATGCCCAGGCCAACAGGTCTTAAATACCAGCTAGGCTGACTGATGCCCAGGCCAACAGGTCTTAAATACCAGCTAGGCTGACTGATGCCCAGGCCAGCAGGTCTTAAATACCAGCTAGGCTGACTGATGCCCAGGCCAGCAGGTCTTAAATACCAGCTAGGCTGACTGATGCCCGGGCCAACAGGTCTTAAATACCAGCTAGGCTGACTGATGCCCAGGCCAGCAGGTCTTAAATACCAGCTAGGCTGAGTGATGCCCAGGCCAACAGGTCTTAAATACCAGCTAGGCAGACTGATGCCCAGGCCAACAGGTCTTAAATACCAACAAGGCTGACTGATGCCCAGGCCAACAGGTCTTAAATACCAGCTAGGCTGACTGATGCCCAGGCCAGCAGGTCTTAAATACCAGCTAGGCTGACTGATGCACAGGCCAACAGGTCTTAAATACCAGCTAGGCTGACTGATGCCCAGGCCAGCAGGTCTTAAATACCAACTAGGCTGACTGATGCCCAGGCCAGCAGGTCTTAAATACCAACAAGGCTGACTGATGCCCAGGCCAACAGGTCTTAAATACCAGCTAGGCTGACTGATGCCCAGGCCAACAGGTCTTAAATACCAGCTAGGCTGACTGATGCCCAGGCCAGCAGGTCTTAAATACCAGCTAGGCTGACTGATGCCCAAGCCAACAGGTCTTAAATACCAGCTAGGCTGACTGATGCCCAGGCCAGCAGGTCTTAAATACCAACAAGGCTGACTGATGCCCAGGCCAGCAGGTCTTAAATACCAACAAGGCTGACTGATGCCCAGGCCAACAGGTCTTAAATACCAGCTAGGCTGACTGATGCCCAGGCCAGCAGGTCTTAAATACCAGCTAGGCTGACTGATGCCCAGGCCAGCAGGTCTTAAATACCGGATAGGCTGACTGATGCCCAGGCCAGCAGGTCTTAAATACCAGCTAGGCTGACTGATGCCCAGGCCAGCAGGTCTTAAATACCAACTAGGCTGACTGATGCCCAGGCCAGCAGGTCTTAAATACCAGCTAGGCTGACTGATGCCCAGGCCAGCAGGTCTTAAATACCAACTAGGCTGACTGATGCCCAGGCCAACAGGTCTTAAATACCAGCTAGGCTGACTGATGCCCAGGCCAGCAGGTCTTAAATACCAACTAGGCTGACTGATGCCCAGGCCAACAGGTCTTAAATACCAGCTAGGCTGACTGATGCCCAGGCCAACAGGTCTTAAATACCAACTAGGCTGACTGATGCCCAGGCCAGCAGGTCTTAAATACCAGCTAGGCTGACTGATGCCCAGGCCAGCAGGTCTTAAATACCAGCTTGGCTGACTGATGCCCAGGCCAGCAGGTCTTAAATACCAGCAAGGCTGACTGATGCCCAGGCCAACAGGTCTTAAATACCAGCTAGGCTGACTGATGCCCAGGCCAACAGGTCTTAAATACCAGCTAGGCTGACTGATGCCCAGGCCAGCAGGTCTTAAATACCAGCTAGGCTGACTGATGCCCAGGCCAACAGGTCTTAAATACCAGCAAGGCTGACTGATGCCCAGGCCAACAGGTCTTAAATACCAGCTAGGCTGACTGATGCCCAGGCCAACAGGTCTTAAATACCAGCTAGGCTGACTGATGCCCAGGCCAACAGTTCTTAAATACCAGCTAGGCTGACTGATGCCCAGGCCAACAGGTCTTAAATACCAGCTAGGCTGACTGATGCCCAGGCCAACAGGTCTTAAATACCAGCTAGGCAGACTGATGCCCAGGCCAGCAGGTCTTAAATACCAGCTAGGCTGACTGATGCCCAGGCCAGCAGGTCTTAAATACCAGCAAGGCTGACTGATGCCCAGGCCAACAGGTCTTAAATACCAGCTAGGCTGACTGATGCCCAGGCCAACAGGTCTTAAATACCAGCTAGGCTGACTGATGCCCAGGCCAACAGGTCTTAAATACCAGCTAGGCTGACTGATGCCCAGGCCAACAGTTCTTAAATACCAGCTAGGCTGACTGATGCCCAGGCCAACAGGTCTTAAATACCAGCTAGGCTGACTGATGCCCAGGCCAACAGGTCTTAAATACCAGCTAGGCAGACTGATGCCCAGGCCAGCAGGTCTTAAATACCAGCTAGGCTGACTGATGCCCAGGCCAGCAGGTCTTAAATACCAGCAAGGCTGACTGATGCCCAGGCCAGCAGGTCTTAAATACCAACAAGGCTGACTGATGCCCAGGCCAACAGGTCTTAAATACCAACAAGGCTGACTGATGCCCAGGCCAACAGGTCTTAAATACCAACAAGGCTGACTGATGCCCAGGCCAACAGGTCTTAAATACCAACAAGGCTGACTGATGCCCAGGCCAACAGGTCTTAAATACCAGCTAGGCTGACTGATGCCCAGGCCAGCAGGTCTTAAATACCAACAAGGCTGACTGATGCCCAGGCCAACAGGTCTTAAATACCAACAAGGCTGACTGATGCCCAGGCCAACAGGTCTTAAATACCAACAAGGCTGACTGATGCCCAGGCCAACAGGTCTTAAATACCAGCTAGGCTTACTGATGCCCAGGCCAGCAGGTCTTAAATACCAGCAAGGCTGACTGATGCCCAGGCCAGCAGGTCTTAAATACCAACAAGGCTGACTGATGCCCAGGCCAACAGGTCTTAAATACCAACAAGGCTGACTGATGCCCAGGCCAACAGGTCTTAAATACCAACAAGGCTGACTGATGCCCAGGCCAACAGGTCTTAAATACCAACAAGGCTGACTGATGCCCAGGCCAGCAGGTCTTAAATACCAACTAGTCAGACTGATGCCCAGGCCAGCAGGTCTTAAATACCAACTAGGCTGACTGATGCCCAGGCCAACATGTCTTAAATACCAACTAGGCTGACTGATGCCCAGGCCAACAGGTCTTAAATACCAACTAGTCAGACTGATGCCAAGGCCAGCAGGTCTTAAATACCAACTAGGCTGACTGATGCCCAGGCCAGCAGGTCTTAAATACCAGCTAGGCTGACTGATGCCCGGGCCAGCAGGTCTTAAATACCAGCAAGGCTGACTGATGCCCAGGCCAACATGTCTTAAATACCAACTAGGCTGACTGATGCCCAGGCCAACAGGTCTTAAATACCAGCAAGGCTGACTGATGCCCAGGCCAACATGTCTTAAATACCAACTAGTCAGACTGATGCCCAGGCCAACAGGTCTTAAATACCAGCAAGGCTGACTGATGCCCAGGCCAGCAGGTCTTAAATACCAGCTAGGCTGACTGATGCCCAGGCCAACAGGTCTTAAATACCAGCTAGGCTGACTGATGCCCAGGCCAGCAGGTCTTAAATACCAGCTAGGCTGACTGATGCCCAGGCCAACAGGTCTTAAATACCAACAAGGCTGACTGATGCCCAGGCCAACAGGTCTTAAATACCAACAAGGCTGACTGATGCCCAGGCCAACAGGTCTTAAATACCAACAAGGCTGACTGATGCCCAGGCCAGCACGTCTTAAATACCAGCTAGGCTGACTGATGCCCAGGCCAGCAGGTCTTAAATACCAGCTAGGCTGAGTGATGCCCAGGCCAGCAGGTCTTAAATACCAGCTAGGCTGACTGATGCCCAGGCCAGCAGGTCTTAAATACCAGCTAGGCTGACTGATGCCCAGGCCAGCAGGTCTTAAATACCAGCAAGGCTGACTGATGCCCAGGCCAGCAGGTCTTAAATACCAGCAAGGCTGACTGATGCCCAGGCCAACAGGTCTTAAATACCAACTAGGCAGACTGATGCACAGGCCAGCAGGTCTTAAATACCAGCTAGGCTGACTGATGTCCAGGCCAACAGGTCTTAAATACCAGCTAGGCTGACTGATGCCCAGGCCAGCAGGTCTTAAATACCAACTAGGCTGACTGATGCCCAGGCCAGCAGGTCTTAAATACCAGCAAGGCTGACTGATGCCCAGGCCAGCAGGTCTTAAATACCAGCATGGCTGACTGATGCCCAGGCCAGCAGGTCTTAAATACCAGCTAGGCTGACTGATGCCCAGGCCAGCAGGTCTTAAATACCAACAAGGCTGACTGATGCCCAGGCCAGCAGGTCTTAAATACCAGCTAGGCTGACTGATGCCCAGGCCAGCAGGTCTTAAATTGAGTTCTAAGATCAAGCCAGTTCCATAACTTTCATAACTGCTTCTACAGGTTCACCTTGGCTTCGACAGCCCAACACAGGAAGCAGCAGAGCAGTGGAGGGACAGCATTTCTCACCCTGAGACGATGGTGGCTGTATGGCACAGACTCGACGGATTCTGACACACCTGTATAAATTCACACAGTGTCCCAAAGGAGTTGACAGCCTCACCTGTATCGCCACCTGTACTGCCACCTAGTGGTATAAAGTACTTCAGTAAAAATACTTTAGTAGTTTTTGGAGGTATCTGTACTTTATTTTACTATTTATATGTTTGCCAACTTTTAATTTGACTTCACTACATTCCTAAAGTAAATAATGACCTTGTATTATTTTGTAGATAAAGTATGTAGATTACACATTTATGTTGCATAGACTTGTTTTGTGTAGTGCCATATGTTGTATGTTCAGTTGATATAATATAATATTTTGGAGGACAGTTATTTGGCAGCAGGGTAGCCTAGTGGTTAGAGCATTGGGCCAGTAACCGAAAGGTTGCAAGTTCGAATCCCGAGCTGACAAGGTAGAAGGAAATCTGTTGTTCTGCCCCCTGAACAAGACAGTTAACCCACTGTTCCCCGGTCTTTGTAAATAAGAATTTGTTCTTAACTGACTTAAATAATGGTATAATAAAAATATAAAGCAGTCATGAAGTTCTGTTGCATGAATTGCAAGGAGTAATGGTGTGTTCTCATTGGTGGTCCTGATCAATCCCGGTCTTCTGCATCTTCTGTGCTCACACTGTTTAGTGTTTCCCACATATTTAAGGGTCTCTAGTCAGTCTGTAAATCTGAGGATTAGGGCTCTATTCAGTCGGTAAAGCTGAAGACTTGGGGCTCTATTGAGTCAAATCTGAAGACTTGGGGCTCTATTCAGTCTGTAAATCTGAAGACTTGGGGCTCTATTCAGTCTGTAAATCTGAAGACTTGGGGCTCTATTGAGTCTGTAAAGCTGAAGACTTGGGGCTCTATTCAGTCTGTAAAGCTGAAGACTTGGGGCTCTATTCAGTCGGTAAAGCTGAAGACTTGGGGCTCTATTGAGTCGGTAAATCTGAAGACTTAGGGCTCTATTCAGTCGGTAAAGCTGAAGACTTGGGGCTCTATTCAGTCGGTAAAGCTGAAGACTTGGGGCTCTATTGAGTCTGTAAAGCTGAACTTATGCGATGTGGATTGAATAGAGCCCTTAACTTGTCTAATATTATAATCTTAATTTAGACATCTACTGTATATTTTTAGTATTATAAGAATTGATTAACCGTCATTAGCATATAGTCATCGTACAAACTGTTTGATGGTTTGAATCTTTCATCCCATCTTATGTCATTTTATACATTTTATGTAAATGCAATGTAAAGATTGTAAGGATAAGCATGATTAAAACTACAGTAGGTTTATCTCATACCCAAATCAATTACTAATACAGTACCAGTCAAAGGTTTGGACACACCTACTCATTCAAAGGTTTTTCTTTATTTTTACTCTTTTCTACATTGTAGAATAATAGTGAAGACATCAAAACTATGAAATAACACATATGGAATCATGTAGTAACCCCCCAAAAAGTGTTAAACTTTGCCTTGATGACAGCTTTGGACACTCTTGGTATTTCTTGGCACACTCTTGGTATTTCACTCGTGAGTGTCATGAGGCGCAGGTGAAGTGAGACGATGGTGACAGGTGTGCGGAGTAATCAGCAGCCCGATGACCTAGAGGCCGGAGAGGGAGGACACGTGACATATATTGTGCACTAATCCGTGTGTTTGCGTCCTCGTCGGTGTGTGCTTCGGCAGTCGTTGTTTACATAACAAGTATTTGGTCGAGGTTAATGTTTACTCAGCCTGTAGGCATTCCAGACACACCTTGGCCATAAGCTTGTCTTATTACCCAACAGCACCTTTCACCCAACAGCACCTTTCACCCAACAGCACCTTTCTGTCAACACTACCTTTCAGTCAACACGACCTTTCATTCCACCCCACCCCTCAGTCAACAGCACCTGTCAGTCAACACTACCTTTTACTCAACACTACCTTTCATTCAACACTACCTTTCATTCCACCCCACCCCTCAGTCAACACTACCTTTCAGTCAACACTACCTTTCATTCAACACTACCTTTCAGTCAACACTACCTTTCAGTCAACACTACCTTTCAGTCAACACTACCTTTCAGTCAACACTACCTTCAGTCAACACTACCTTCAGTCAACACTACCTTTCAGTCAACACTACCTCTCAGTCAACACTACCTTTCAGTCAACACTACCTCTCAGTCAACACCACCTTTCATTCAACACTACCTTTCAGTCAACACTACCTTCAGTCAACACTACCTTCAGTCAACACTACCTTTCAGTCAACACTACCTTTCAGTCAACACTACCTTTCAGTCAACACTACCTTTCAGTCAACACTACCTTCAGTCAACACTACCTTTCAGTCAACAGCACCTTTCAGTCAACAGCACCTTTCAGTCAACACTACCTTTCAGTCAACAGCACCTTTTACTCAACACTACCTTTCAGTCAACACTACCTTCAGTCAACACTACCTCTCAGTCAACACTACCTTTTACTCAACACTACCTTTCAGTCAACACTACCTTCAGTCAACACTACCTTCAGTCAACACTACCTCTCAGTCAACACTACCTTTCAGTCAACACTACCTCTCAGTCAACACTACCTTTCATTCAACACTACCTTTCAGTCAACACTACCTTCAGTCAACACTACCTTCAGTCAACACTACCTTTCAGTCAACACTACCTTTCAGTCAACACTACCTTTCAGTCAACACTACCTTTCAGTCAACACTACCTTCAGTCAACACTACCTTTCAGTCAACAGCACCTTTCAGTCAACAGCACCTTTCAGTCAACAGCACCTTTCAGTCAACAGCACCTTTTACTCAACACTACCTTTCAGTCAACACTACCTCTCAGTCAACACTACCTTTCAGTCAACACTACCTTCAGTCAACACTACCTTTCATTCAACACTACCTTTCAGTCAACACTACCTTTCAGTCAACACTACCTTTCAGTCAACACTACCTTTCAGTCAACACTACCTTTCATTCAACACTACCTTTCAGTCAACACTACCTTCAGTCAACACTACCTTCCAGTCAACACTACCTTTCAGTGAACACTACCTTTTACTCAACACTACCTTTCAGTCAACACTACCTTTCAGTCAACACTACCTTTCAGTCAACACTACCTTTCATTCAACACTACCTTTCAGTCAACACTACCTTTCAGTCAACACTACCTTCAGTCAACACGACCTCTCAGTCAACACTACCTTCAGTCAACACTACCTTTCAGTCAACACTACCTTCAGTCAACACGACCTCTCAGTCAACACTACCTTCAGTCAACACTACCTTTCAGTCAACACTACCTTTCAGTCAACACTACCTTTCAGTGAACACTACCTTTTACTCAACACTACCTTTTACTCAACACTACCTTCAGTCAACACTACCTTCCAGTCAACACTACCTTTCAGTGAACACTACCTTTCAGTCAATACTACCTTTCAGTCAACAGCACCTTTCAGTCAACAGCAACTGTCAGTCAACACTACCTTTCAGTCAACACTACCTTTCATTCAACACTACCTTTCAGTCAACACTACCTTCATTCAACACGACCTCTCAGTCAACACTACCTTTCAGTCAACACTACCTTTCATTCAACACTACCTTTCAGTCAACACTACCTTTCATTCAACACTACCTTTCAGTCAACACTACCTTTCAGTCAACACTACCTTTCAGTCAACACTACCTTCAGTCAACACGACCTCTCAGTCAACACTACCTTCAGTCAACACTACCTTTCAGTCAACACTACCTTTCAGTCAACACTACCTTTCAGTCAACACTACCTTTCAGTCAACACTACCTTCAGTCAACACGACCTCTCAGTCAACACTACCTTTCATTCAACACTACCTTTCAGTCAACACTACCTTTCAGTCAACACTACCTTTCATTCAACACTACCTTTCAGTCAACACTACCTTTCATTCAACACTACCTTTCAGTCAACACTACCTTTCATTCAACACTACCTTTCAGTCAACACTACCTTTCAGTCAACACTACCTTTCAGTCAACACTACCTTCAGTCAACACGACCTCTCAGTCAACACTACCTTCAGTCAACACTGCCTTTCAGTCAACACTACCTTTCAGTCAACACTACCTTTCAGTCAACACTACCTTTCAGTCAACACTACCTTCAGTCAACACGACCTCTCAGTCAACACTACCTTCAGTCAACACTACCTTTCAGTCAACACTACCTTTCAGTCAACACTACCTTTCAGTCAACACTACCTTTCAGTCAACACTACCTTTCATTCAACACTACCTTTCAGTCAACACTACCTTTCATTCAACACTACCTTTCAGTCAACACTACCTTTCATTCAACACTACCTTTCAGTCAACACTACCTTTCAGTCAACACTACCTTTCAGTCAACACTACCTTCAGTCAACACGACCTCTCAGTCAACACTACCTTCAGTCAACACTACCTTTCAGTCAACACTACCTTTCAGTCAACACTACCTTTCAGTCAACACTACCTCTCAGTCAACACTACCTTTCAGTCAACACTACCTTCAGTCAACACTACCTTCCAGTCAACACTACCTTTTACTCAACACTACCTTTCAGTCAACACTACCTTCAGTCAACAGCACCTTTCAGTCAACACTACCTTTTACTCAACACTACCTTTCAGTCAACACTACCTTTCATTCAACACTACCTTTCAGTCAACACTACCTTTCAGTCAACACTACCTTTCAGTCAACACTACCTTCCAGTCAACACTACCTTTCAGTCAACAGCACCTTTCAGTCAACACTACCTTTCAGTCAACACTACCTTTCAGTCAACACTACCTTTCATTCAACACTACCTTTCAGTCAACACTACCTTTCAGTCAACACTACCTTTCAGTCAACACTACCTTCAGTCAACACTACCTTTCAGTCAACACTACCTTTCAGTCAACAGTACCTTTCAGTCAACACTACCTTTCAGTCAACAGTACCTTTCAGTCAACACTACCTTTCAGTCAACACTACCTTTCAGTCAACACTACCTCTCAGTCAACACTACCTTTTACTCAACACTACCTTCCAGTCAACACTACCTTTCAGTCAACGCTACCTTTCTCTCAACACTACCTTCCAGTCAACACTACCTTCAGTCAACGCTACCTTTCTCTCAACACTACCTTCCAGTCAACACTACCTTTCAGTCAACACTACCTTTCAGTCAACACTACCTTTCTCTCAACACTACCTTTCTCTCAACACTACCTTTCAGTCAACGCTATCTTTCTCTCAACACTACCTTTCAGTCAACACTACCTTTCAGTCAACACTACCTTCAGTCAACACTACCTTTCATTCAACACTACCTTTCATTCAACACTACCTGTCAGTCAACACTACCTTTCAGTCAACACTACCTTTCAGTCAACACGACCTCTCAGTCAACAGTACCTTCAGTCAACACTACCTGTCAGTCAACACTACCTTTCAGTCAACACGACCTCTCAGTCAACACTACCTTCAGTCAACACTGCCTTTCAGTCAACACTACCTTTCAGTCAACACTACCTTTCAGTCAACACTACCTTTCAGTCAACACTACCTTCAGTCAACACGACCTCTCAGTCAACACTACCTTCAGTCAACACTACCTTTCAGTCAACACTACCTTTCAGTCAACACTACCTTTCATTCAACACTACCTGTCAGTCAACACTACCTTTCAGTCAACACTACCTTTCAGTCAACACGACCTCTCAGTCAACACTACCTTACAGTCAACACTACCTTTCGGTCAACACTACCTTTCAGTCAACACTACCTTTCAGTCAACACTACCTTTCAGTCAACACTACCTTTCAGTCAACACTACCTCTCAGTCAACACTACCTTCAGTCAACACTACCTTTCAGTCAACACTACCTCTCAGTCAACACTACCTTCAGTCAACACTACCTTCAGTCAACACTACCTTTCAGTCAACACTACCTCTCAGTCAACACTACCTTCAGTCAACACTACCTTTCAGTCAACACTACCTTCAGTCAACACTACCTTTCAGTCAACACTACCTTTCAGTCAACACTACCTTTCAGTCAACACTACCTCTCAGTCAACACTACCTCTCAGTCAACACTACCTTCAGTCAACACTACCTTTCAGTCAACACTACCTTCAGTCAACACTACCTTTCAGTCAACACTACCTTTCAGTCAACACTACCTTTCAGTCAACACTACCTCTCAGTCAACACTACCTTCAGTCAACACTACCTTTCAGTCAACACTACCTTCAGTCAACACTACCTTTCAGTCAACACTACCTTTCAGTCAACACTACCTTCCAGTCAACAGCACCTTTCAGTCAACACTACCTTTCAGTCAACACTACCTTCAGTCAACAGCACCTTTCAGTCAACATTACCTTTCAGTCAACACTACCTTTCAGTCAACAGCACCTTTCAGTCAACACTACCTTTCAGTCAACACTACCTTTCAGTCAACACTACCTTTCAGTCAACACTACCTTCAGTCAACACTACCTTCCAGTCAACACTACCTTTCAGTCAACACTACCTTCCAGTCAACACTACCTTTCAGTCAACAGCACCTTTCAGTCAACACTACCTTTCAGTCAACACTACCTTTCAGTCAACACTACCTTTCAGTCAACACTACCTTTCAGTCAACACTACCTTCCAGTCAACACTACCTTTCATTCAACACTACCTTTCAGTCAACACTACCTTTCAGTCAACACTACCTTTCATTCAACACTACCTTTCACTCAACACTACCTTTCAGTCAACACTACCTCTCAGTCAACACTACCTTTCAGTCAACACTACCTTTCACTCAACACTACCTTCCAGTCAACACTACCTTTCAGTCAACACTACCTCTCAGTCAACACTACCTTCAGTCAACACTACCTTTCAGTCAACACTACCTTTCAGTCAACACTACCTTTCACTCAACACTACCTTTCAGTCAACACTACCTTTCATTCAACACTACCTTTCAGTCAACACTACCTTTCAGTCAACACTACCTTTCATTCAACACTACCTTCAGTCAACACTACCTTCATTCAACACTACCTTCAGTCAACACTACCTTTCAGTCAACACTACCTTTCAGTCAACACTACCTTTCAGTCAACACTACCTCTCAGTCAACACTACCTTCAGTCAACACTACCTTTCAGTCAACACTACCTCTCAGTCAACACTACCTTCAGTCAACACTACCTTTCAGTCAACACTACCTTCAGTCAACACTACCTTTCAGTCAACACTACCTCTCAGTCAACACTACCTTCAGTCAACACTACCTTTCAGTCAACACTACCTTCAGTCAACACTACCTTTCAGTCAACACTACCTTTCAGTCAACACTACCTCTCAGTCAACACTACCTCTCAGTCAACACTACCTTCAGTCAACACTACCTTTCAGTCAACACTACCTTCAGTCAACACTACCTTTCAGTCAACACTACCTTTCAGTCAACACTACCTTTCAGTCAACACTACCTCTCAGTCAACACTACCTTCAGTCAACACTACCTTTCAGTCAACACTACCTTCAGTCAACACTACCTTTCAGTCACCACCCCCTCAGTCAACACTACCTTCAGTCAACACTACCTCTCAGTCAACACTACCTTTCAGTCAACACTACCTCTCAGTCAACACTACCTTTCATTCAACACTACCTTTCAGTCAACACTACCTTCAGTCAACACTACCTTCAGTCAACACTACCTTTCAGTCAACACTACCTTTCAGTCAACACTACCTTTCAGTCAACACTACCTTTCAGTCAACACTACCTTCAGTCAACACTACCTTTCAGTCAACAGCACCTTTCAGTCAACAGCACCTTTCAGTCAACAGCACCTTTCAGTCAACAGCACCTTTTACTCAACACTACCTTTCAGTCAACACTACCTTCAGTCAACACTACCTTTCATTCAACACTACCTTTCAGTCAACACTACCTTTCAGTCAACACTACCTTTCAGTCAACACTACCTTTCAGTCAACACTACCTTTCATTCAACACTACCTTTCAGTCAACACTACCTTCAGTCAACACTACCTTCCAGTCAACACTACCTTTCAGTGAACACTACCTTTTACTCAACACTACCTTTCAGTCAACACTACCTTTCAGTCAACACTACCTTTCAGTCAACACTACCTTTCATTCAACACTACCTTTCAGTCAACACTACCTTTCAGTCAACACTACCTTCAGTCAACACGACCTCTCAGTCAACACTACCTTCAGTCAACACTACCTTTCAGTCAACACTACCTTCAGTCAACACGACCTCTCAGTCAACACTACCTTCAGTCAACACTACCTTTCAGTCAACACTACCTTTCAGTCAAAACTACCTTTCAGTGAACACTACCTTTTACTCAACACTACCTTTTACTCAACACTACCTTCAGTCAACACTACCTTCCAGTCAACACTACCTTTCAGTGAACACTACCTTTCAGTCAATACTACCTTTCAGTCAACAGCACCTTTCAGTCAACAGCAACTGTCAGTCAACACTACCTTTCAGTCAACACTACCTTTCATTCAACACTACCTTTCAGTCAACACTACCTTCATTCAACACGACCTCTCAGTCAACACTACCTTTCAGTCAACACTACCTTTCATTCAACACTACCTTTCAGTCAACACTACCTTTCATTCAACACTACCTTTCAGTCAACACTACCTTTCAGTCAACACTACCTTTCAGTCAACACTACCTTCAGTCAACACGACCTCTCAGTCAACACTACCTTCAGTCAACACTACCTTTCAGTCAACACTACCTTTCAGTCAACACTACCTTTCAGTCAACACTACCTTTCAGTCAACACTACCTTCAGTCAACACGACCTCTCAGTCAACACTACCTTTCATTCAACACTACCTTTCAGTCAACACTACCTTTCAGTCAACACTACCTTTCAGTCAACACTACCTTTCAGTCAACACTACCTTCAGTCAACACGACCTCTCAGTCAACACTACCTTCAGTCAACACTGCCTTTCAGTCAACACTACCTTTCAGTCAACACTACCTTTCAGTCAACACTACCTTTCAGTCAACACTACCTTCAGTCAACACGACCTCTCAGTCAACACTACCTTCAGTCAACACTACCTTTCAGTCAACACTACCTTTCAGTCAACACTACCTTTCAGTCAACACTACCTTTCATTCAACACTACCTTTCAGTCAACACTACCTTTCATTCAACACTACCTTTCAGTCAACACTACCTTTCATTCAACACTACCTTTCAGTCAACACTACCTTTCAGTCAACACTACCTTTCAGTCAACACTACCTTCAGTCAACACTACCTTCAGTCAACACTACCTTTCAGTCAACACTACCTTTCAGTCAACACTACCTTTCAGTCAACACTACCTTTCAGTCAACACTACCTATCAGTCAACACTACCATCAGTCAACACTACCTTCCAGTCAACACTACCTTTTACTCAACACTACCTTTCAGTCAACACTACCTTTCAGTCAACAGCACCTTTCAGTCAACACTACCTTTTACTCAACACTACCTTTCAGTCAACACTACCTTTCATTCAACACTACCTTTCAGTCAACACTACCTTTCAGTCAACACTACCTTTCAGTCAACACTACCTTCCAGTCAACACTACCTTTCAGTCAACAGCACCTTTCAGTCAACACTACCTTTCAGTCAACACTACCTTTCAGTCAACACTACCTTTCAGTCAACACTACCTTTCATTCAACACTACCTTTCAGTCAACACTACCTTTCAGTCAACACTACCTTTCAGTCAACACTACCTTCAGTCAACACTACCTTTCAGTCAACACTACCTTTCAGTCAACAGTACCTTTCAGTCAACACTACCTTTCAGTCAACAGTACCTTTCAGTCAACACTACCTTTCAGTCAACACTACCTTTCAGTCAACACTACCTCTCAGTCAACACTACCTTTTACTCAACACTACCTTCCAGTCAACACTACCTTCAGTCAACGCTACCTTTCTCTCAACACTACCTTCCAGTCAACACTACCTTCAGTCAACGCTACCTTTCTCTCAACACTACCTTCCAGTCAACACTACCTTTCAGTCAACACTACCTTTCAGTCAACACTACCTTTCTCTCAACACTACCTTTCTCTCAACACTACCTTTCAGTCAACGCTACCTTTCTCTCAACACTACCTTTCAGTCAACACTACCTTTCAGTCAACACTACCTTCAGTCAACACTACCTTTCATTCAACACTACCTTTCATTCAACACTACCTGTCAGTCAACACTACCTTTCAGTCAACACTACCTTTCAGTCAACACGACCTCTCAGTCAACACTACCTTCAGTCAACACTACCTGTCAGTCAACACTACCTTTCAGTCAACACGACCTCTCAGTCAACACTACCTTCCAGTCAACAGCACCTTTCAGTCAACACTACCTTTCAGTCAACACTACCTTCAGTCAACAGCACCTTTCAGTCAACATTACCTTTCAGTCAACACTACCTTTCAGTCAACAGCACCTTTCAGTCAACACTACCTTTCAGTCAACACTACCTTTCAGTCAACACTACCTTTCAGTCAACACTACCTTCAGTCAACACTACCTTCCAGTCAACACTACCTTTCAGTCAACACTACCTTCCAGTCAACACTACCTTTCAGTCAACACTACCTTTCATTCAACACTACCTCTCAGTCAACACTACCTTTCAGTCAACACTACCTTTCATTCAACACTACCTTTCAGTCAACACTACCTTTCAGTCAACACTACCTTCCAGTCAACACTACCTTTCATTCAACACTACCTTTCAGTCAACACTACCTTTCAGTCAACACTACCTTTCAGTCAACACTACCTTTCATTCAACACTACCTTTCACTCAACACTACCTTTCAGTCAACACTACCTCTCAGTCAACACTACCTTCAGTCAACACTACCTTTCACTCAACACTACCTTCCAGTCAACACTACCTTTCAGTCAACACTACCTCTCAGTCAACACTACCTTCAGTCAACACTACCTTTCAGTCAACACTACCTTTCAGTCAACACTACCTTTCACTCAACACTACCTTTCAGTCAACACTACCTTTCATTCAACACTACCTTTCAGTCAACACTACCTTTCAGTCAACACTACCTTTCATTCAACACTACCTTCAGTCAACACTACCTTCATTCAACACTACCTTCAGTCAACACTACCTTTCAGTCAACACTACCTTTCAGTCAACACTACCTTTCAGTCAACACTACCTTTCAGTCAACACTACCTTTCAGTCAACACTACCTCTCAGTCAACACTACCTTCAGTCAACACTACCTTTCAGTCAACACTACCTCTCAGTCAACACTACCTTCAGTCAACACTACCTTTCAGTCAACACTACCTTCAGTCAACACTACCTTTCAGTCAACACTACGTCTCAGTCAACACTACCTTCAGTCAACACTACCTTTCAGTCAACACTACCTTCAGTCAACACTACCTTTCAGTCAACACTACCTTTCAGTCAACACTACCTTTCAGTCAACACTACCTCTCAGTCAACACTACCTCTCAGTCAACACTACCTTCAGTCAACACTACCTTTCAGTCAACACTACCTTCAGTCAACACTACCTTTCAGTCAACACTACCTTTCAGTCAACACTACCTTTCAGTCAACACTACCTTCAGTCAACACTACCTTCAGTCAACACTACCTTTCAGTCAACACTACCTTCAGTCAACACTACCTTTCAGTCACCACCCCCTCAGTCAACACTACCTTCAGTCAACACTACCTCTCAGTCAACACTACCTTTCAGTCAACACTACCTCTCAGTCAACACTACCTTTCATTCAACACTACCTTTCAGTCAACACTACCTTCAGTCAACACTACCTTCAGTCAACACTACCTTTCAGTCAACACTACCTTTCAGTCAACACTACCTTTCAGTCAACACTACCTTCAGTCAACACTACCTTTCAGTCAACAGCACCTTTCAGTCAACAGCACCTTTCAGTCAACAGCACCTTTCAGTCAACAGCACCTTTTACTCAACACTACCTTTCAGTCAACACTACCTTCAGTCAACACTACCTTTCATTCAACACTACCTTTCAGTCAACACTACCTTTCAGTCAACACTACCTTTCAGTCAACACTACCTTTCAGTCAACACTACCTTTCATTCAACACTACCTTTCAGTCAACACTACCTTCAGTCAACACTACCTTCCAGTCAACACTACCTTTCAGTGAACACTACCTTTTACTCAACACTACCTTTCAGTCAACACTACCTTTCAGTCAACACTACCTTTCAGTCAACACTACCTTTCATTCAACACTACCTTTCAGTCAACACTACCTTTCAGTCAACACTACCTTCAGTCAACACGACCTCTCAGTCAACACTACCTTCAGTCAACACTACCTTTCAGTCAACACTACCTTCAGTCAACACGACCTCTCAGTCAACACTACCTTCAGTCAACACTACCTTTCAGTCAACACTACCTTTCAGTCAACACTACCTTTCAGTGAACACTACCTTTTACTCAACACTACCTTTTACTCAACACTACCTTCAGTCAACACTACCTTCCAGTCAACACTACCTTTCAGTGAACACTACCTTTCAGTCAATACTACCTTTCAGTCAACAGCACCTTTCAGTCAACAGCAACTGTCAGTCAACACTACCTTTCAGTCAACACTACCTTTCATTCAACACTACCTTTCAGTCAACACTACCTTCATTCAACACGACCTCTCAGTCAACACTACCTTTCAGTCAACACTACCTTTCAGTCAACACTACCTTTCAGTCAACACTACCTTTCATTCAACACTACCTTTCAGTCAACACTACCTTTCAGTCAACACTACCTTCAGTCAACACGACCTCTCAGTCAACACTACCTTCAGTCAACACTACCTTTCAGTCAACACTACCTTCAGTCAACACGACCTCTCAGTCAACACTACCTTCAGTCAACACTACCTTTCAGTCAACACTACCTTTCAGTCAACACTACCTTTCAGTGAACACTACCTTTTACTCAACACTACCTTTTACTCAACACTACCTTCAGTCAACACTACCTTCCAGTCAACACTACCTTTCAGTGAACACTACCTTTCAGTCAATACTACCTTTCAGTCAACAGCACCTTTCAGTCAACAGCAACTGTCAGTCAACACTACCTTTCAGTCAACACTACCTTTCATTCAACACTACCTTTCAGTCAACACTACCTTCATTCAACACGACCTCTCAGTCAACACTACCTTTCAGTCAACACTACCTTTCATTCAACACTACCTTTCAGTCAACACTACCTTTCATTCAACACTACCTTTCAGTCAACACTACCTTCAGTCAACACTACCTTTCAGTCAACACTACCTTCAGTTAACACGACCTCTCAGTCAACACTACCTTCAGTCAACACTGCCTTTCAGTCAACACTACCTTCAGTCAACACTACCTTTCAGTCAACACTACCTTTCAGTCAACACTACCTTTCAGTCAACACTACCATCAGTCAACACGACCTCTCAGTCAACACTACCTTCAGTCAACACTACCTTTCAGTCAACACTACCTTCAGTCAACACTACCTTCAGTCAACACTACCTTTCAGTCAACACTACCTTTCATTCAACACTACCTTTCAGTCAACACTACCTTTCATTCAACACTACCTTCAGTCAACACTACCTTACATTCAACACTACCTTTCAGTCAACACTACCTTTCAGTCAACACTACCTTTCAGTCAACACTACCTTCAGTCAACACTACCTTTCAGTCAACACTACCTTTCAGTCAACACTACCTTCAGTCAACACTACCTTTCAGTCAACACTAGCTTTCAGTCAACACTACCTTCAGTCAACACTACCTTCCAGTCAACACTACCTTTTACTCAACACTACCTTCAGTCAACACTACCTTTCAGTCAACAGCACCTTCAGTCAACACTACCTTTACTCAACACTACCTTTCAGTCAACACTACCTTTCATTCAACACTAACTTTCAGTCAACACTACCTTTCAGTCAACACTACCTTCCAGTCAACACTACCTTTCAGTCAACAGCACCTTTCAGTCAACACTACCTTTCAGTCAACACTACCTTTCAGTCAACACTACCTTTCAGTCAACACTACCTTTCATTCAACACTACCTTTCAGTCAACACTACCTTTCAGTCAACACTACCTTTCAGTCAACACTACCTTCAGTCAACACTACCTTTCAGTCAACACTACCTTTCAGTCAACAGTACCTTTCAGTCAACACTACCTTTCAGTCAACAGTACCTTTCAGTCAACACTACCTTTCAGTCAACACTACCTTTCAGTCAACACTACCTCTCAGTCAACACTACCTTTTACTCAACACTACCTTCCAGTCAACACTACCTTCAGTCAACGCTACCTTTCTCTCAACACTACCTTCCAGTCAACACTACCTTCAGTCAACGCTACCTTTCTCTCAACACTACCTTCCAGTCAACACTACCTTTCAGTCAACACTACCTTTCAGTCAACACTACCTTTCTCTCAACACTACCTTTCTCTCAACACTACCTTTCAGTCAACGCTACCTTTCTCTCAACACTACCTTTCAGTCAACACTACCTTTCAGTCAACACTACCTTCAGTCAACACTACCTTTCATTCAACACTACCTTCATTCAACACTACCTGTCAGTCAACACTACCTTTCAGTCAACACTACCTTTCAGTCAACACGACCTCTCAGTCAACACTACCTTCAGTCAACACTACCTGTCAGTCAACACTACCTTTCAGTCAACACGACCTCTCAGTCAACACTACCTTCAGTCAACACTACCTGTCAGTCAACACTACCTTCAGTCAACACTACCTGTCAGTCAACACTACCTTCAGTCAACACTACCTGTCAGTCAACACTACCTTTCAGTCAACACTACCTTTCAGTCAACACTACCTTCAGTCAACACTACCTTTCAGTCAACACTACCTTTCATTCAACACTACCTGTCAGTCAACACTACCTTTCAGTCAACACTACCTTTCAGTCAACACGACCTCTCAGTCAACACTACCTTACAGTCAACACTTCCTTTCAGTCAACACTACCTTTCAGTCAACACTACCTTTCAGTCAACACTACCTTTCAATCAACACTACCTCTCAGTCAACACTACCTTCAGTCAACACTACCTTTCAGTCAACACTACCTCTCAGTCAACACTTCCTTCAGTCAACACTAACTTCAGTCAACACTACCTCTCAGTCAACACTACCTCTCAGTCAACACTACCTTCAGTCAACACTACCTTTCAGTCAACACTACCTTCAGTCAACACTACCTTTCAGTCAACACTACCTTTCAGTCAACACTACCTTTCAGTCAACACTACCTCTCAGTCAACACTACCTCTCAGTCAACACTTCCTTCAGTCAACACTAACTTCAGTCAACACTACCTCTCAGTCAACACTACCTCTCAGTCAACACTACCTTCAGTCAACACTACCTTTCAGTCAACACTACCTTCAGTCAACACTACCTTTCAGTCAACACTACCTTTCAGTCAACACTACCTTTCAGTCAACACTACCTCAGTCAACACTACCTCTCAGTCAACACTACCTTCAGTCAACACTACCTTTCAGTCAACACTACCTTCAGTCAACACTACCTTTCAGTCAACACTACCTTTCAGTCAACACTACCTTTCAGTCAACACTACCTTTCAGTCAACACTACCTCTCAGTCAACACTACCTTCAGTCAACACTACCTTTCAGTCAACACTACCTTCAGTCAACACTACCTTTCAGTCAACACTACCTTTCAGTCAACACTACCTTCCAGTCAACACTACCTTTCAGTCAACAGCACCTTTCAGTCAACACTACCTTTCAGTCAACACTACCTTCAGTCAACAGCACCTTTCAGTCAACATTACCTTTCAGTCAACACTACCTTTCAGTCAACAGCACCTTTCAGTCAACACTACCTTTCAGTCAACACTACCTTTCAGTCAACACTACCTTTCAGTCAACACTACCTTCAGTCAACACTACCTTCCAGTCAACACTACCTTTCAGTCAACACTACCTTCCAGTCAACACTACCTTTCAGTCAACACTACCTTTCAGTCAACACTACCTTTCAGTCAACACTACCTTTCAGTCAACACTACCTTTCAGTCAACACTACCTTCCAGTCAACACTACCTTTCATTCAACACTACCTTTCAGTCAACACTACCTTTCAGTCAACACTACCTTTCAGTCAACACTACCTTTCATTCAACACTACCTTTCACTCAACACTACCTTTCAGTCAACACTACCTCTCAGTCAACACTACCTTTCAGTCAACACTACCTTTCACTCAACACTACCTTCCAGTCAACACTACCTTTCAGTCAACACTACCTCTCAGTCAACACTACCTTCAGTCAACACTACCTTTCAGTCAACACTACCTTTCAGTCAACACTACCTTTCACTCAACACTACCTTTCAGTCAACACTACCTTTCATTCAACACTACCTTTCAGTCAACACTACCTTTCAGTCAACACTACCTTTCATTCAACACTACCTTCAGTCAACACTACCTTCATTCAACACTACCTTCAGTCAACACTACCTTTCAGTCAACACTACCTTTCAGTCAACACTACCTTTCAGTCAACACTACCTCTCAGTCAACACTACCTTTCAGTCAACACTACCTTTCAGTCAACACTACCTCTCAGTCAACACTACCTTCAGTCAACACTACCTTTCAGTCAACACTACCTCTCAGTCAACACTACCTTCAGTCAACACTACCTTTCAGTCAACACTACCTTCAGTCAACACTACCTTTCAGTCAACACTACCTCTCAGTCAACACTACCTTCAGTCAACACTACCTTTCAGTCAACACTACCTTCAGTCAACACTACCTTTCAGTCAACACTACCTTTCAGTCAACACTACCTTCAGTCAACACTACCTCTCAGTCAACACTACCTCTCAGTCAACACTACCTTCAGTCAACACTACCTTTCAGTCAACACTACCTTCAGTCAACACTACCTTCAGTCAACACTACCTTTCAGTCAACACTACCTTTCAGTCAACACTACCTTTCAGTCAACACTACCTTTCAGTCAACACTACCTCTCAGTCAACACTACCTTCAGTCAACACTACCTTTCAGTCAACACTACCTTCAGTCAACACTACCTTTCAGTCACCACCCCCTCAGTCAACACTACCTTCCAGTCAACACTACCTGTCAGTCAACAGCACCTTTCAGTCAACACTACCTTTCAGTCAACACTACCTTCAGTCAACAGCACCTTTCAGTCAACATTACCTTTCAGTCAACACTACCTTTCAGTCAACAGCACCTTTCAGTCAACACTACCTTTCAGTCAACACTACCTTTCAGTCAACACTACCTTTCAGTCAACACTACCTTCAGTCAACACTACCTTCCAGTCAACACTACCTTTCAGTCAACACTACCTTCCAGTCAACACTACCTTTCAGTCAACAGCACCTTTCAGTCAACACTACCTTTCAGTCAACACTACCTTTCAGTCAACACTACCTTTCAGTCAACACTACCTTTCAGTCAACACTACCTTTCAGTCAACACTACCTTCCAGTCAACACTACCTTTCATTCAACACTACCTTTCAGTCAACACTACCTTTCAGTCAACACTACCTTTCAGTCAACACTACCTTTCATTCAACACTACCTTTCACTCAACACTACCTTTCAGTCAACACTACCTCTCAGTCAACACTACCTTTCAGTCAACACTACCTTTCAGTCAACACTACCTTTCAGTCAACACTACCTTCCAGTCAACACTACCTTTCAGTCAACACTACCTCTCAGTCAACACTACCTTCAGTCAACACTACCTTTCAGTCAACACTACCTTTCAGTCAACACTACCTTTCAGTCAACACTACCTTTCAGTCAACACTACCTTTCAGTCAACACTACCTTTCAGTCAACACTACCTTTCAGTCAACACTACCTTTCATTCAACACTACCTTTCAGTCAACACTACCTTCAGTCAACACTACCTTTCAGTCAACACTACCTTTCATTCAACACTACCTTTCACTCAACACTACCTTTCAGTCAACACTACCTTTCAGTCAACACTACCTTCAGTCAACACTACCTCTCAGTCAACACTACCTTCAGTCAACACTACCTTTCACTCAACACTACCTTCCAGTCAACACTACCTTCAGTCAACACTACCTTTCACTCAACACTACCTTTCAGTCAACACTACCTTTCAGTCAACACTACCTTTCAGTCAACACTACCTCTCAGTCAACACTACCTTTCAGTCAACACTACCTTTCACTCAACACTACCTTCCAGTCAACACTACCTTTCAGTCAACACTACCTCTCAGTCAACACTACCTTCAGTCAACACTACCTTCCAGTCAACACTACCTTTCAGTCAACACTACCTTTTACTCAACACTACCTTTCAGTCAACACTACCTTTCAGTCAACAGCACCGTTTCAGTAATTATTGGAAGTCACGGATAAAATCAACGTGCTGGTTTGGCCACTCTCTTATACTGTCTGCGGTGTTTGAACTTTTGACACTTCTCTATTGGTTTTCATTGCAACAGGCTAGCTCAATCAAGCACAGATACAGTATACGAAATGATTTCGATTAGTATTTAACACCAGGTCTTTGTGTGTAACAGGTCCTCATGTTGGCAATCAGACACTCATTCCAACCTGTCGTCTTTGTTCTCTTGTAAGAAGGAGCTCATTCCATCGCTATGGATACGATGACGGACGATGATCTCGCTGTTTCTGAAGTGGCCAGAGTCATTGTGGGATACCAGGATCTACGTTAATTCTGTGTTTCTGACTGTGGCGAGAGGGAGAACAGCTACAGTGCCTTGCGAAAGTATTCGGCCCCCTTGAACTTTGCGACCTTTTGCCACATTTCAGGCTTCAAACATAAAGATATAAAATTAGGTGTCCCACAATGACTGTGTTAATTAGGTTAATTAGGGATTATCATTGTCCGATGTGGGGTCCTCTTCATTTTCTAATTTCAAATTGTGGTTGTTTGCAGAAAACGTTTGGGAACCCCAGATTACAGACCAGGCACGTGCCCTGGGGCCCCAATTTTAAGGGATCCCCCCCCACAAAAAATAGAATAGTACATGAACACATCACAAACCATAGTAAAATGTGTCGTAGATGAGCTTTAAGACACCAACCTTTTCTTTCAGCCTCATAGTAAAAGTGTAGAAAAGCATGAGACTAGACTAGCTTTACAACAACACATTTTTTTTATCTCTCTGCCCCATGGCAAAATGTGTAGAATAGAATTAGCATGAGATTAGCTATAAAACACATTCTGTTTCTCTGCCCCATGGCAAAATGTGTAGAATAGAATTAGCATGAGATTAGCGATAAAACTCATTCTGTTTCTCTGCCCCATGGCAAAATGTGTAGAATAGAATTAGCATGAGATTAGCTATAAAACTCATTCTGTTTCTCTGCCCCATGGCAAAATGTGTAGAATAGAATTAGCATGAGATTAGCTATAAAACTCATTCTGTTTCTCTGCCCCATGGCAAAATGTGTAGAATAGAATTAGCATGAGATTAGCTATAAAACTCATTCCGTTTCTCTGCCCCATGGCAAAATGTGTAGAATAGAATTAGCATGAGATTAGCGATAAAACTCATTCTGTTTCTCTGCCCCATGGCAAAATGTGTAGAATAGAATTAGCATGAGATTAGCTATAAAACTCATTCTGTTTCTCTGCCCCATGGCAAAATGTGTAGAATAGAATTAGCATGAGATTAGCTATAAAACTCATTCTGTTTCTCTGCCCCATGGCAAAATGTGTAGAATAGAATTAGCATGAGATTAGCTATAAAACTCATTCTGTTTCTCTGCCCCATGGCAAAATGTGTAGAATAGAATTAGCATGAGATTAGCTATAAAACTCATTCTGTTTCTCTGCCCCATGGCAAAATGTGTAGAATAGAATTAGCATGAGATTAGCGATAAAACTCATTCTGTTTCTCTGCCCCATGGCAAAATGTGTAGAATAGAATTTGCATGAGATTAGCATAAAACTCATTCTGTTTCTCTGCCCCATGGCAAAATGTGTAGAATAGAATTAGCATGAGATTAAAAAAACTCATTCTGTTTCTCTGCCCCATGGCAAAATGTGTAGAATAGAATTAGCATGAGATTAGCTATAAAACTCATTCTGTTTCTCTGCCCCATGGCAAAATGTGTAGAATAGAATTAGCATGAGATTAGCTATAAACTCATTCTGTTTCTCTGCCCCATGGCAAAATGTGTAGAATAGAATTAGCATGAGATTAGCTATAAAACTCATTCTGTTTCTCTGCCCCATGGCAAAATGTGTAGAATAGAATTAGCATGAGATTAGCTATAAAACTCATTCTGTTTCTCTGCCCCATGGCAAAATGTGTAGAATAGAATTAGCATGAGATTAGCTATAAAACTCATTCTGTTTCTCTGCCCCATGGCAAAATGTGTAGAATAGAATTAGCATGAGATTAGCTATAAAACTCATTCTGTTTCTCTGCCCCATGGCAAAATGTGTAGAATAGAATTAGCAAGATTAGCTATAAAACTCATTCTGTTTCTCTGCCCCAGAAAATGTGTAGAATAGAATTAGCATGAGATTAATAAAACTCATTCTGTTTCTCTGCCCCATGGCAAAATGTGTAGAATAGAATTAGCATGAGATTAGCTATAAAACTCATTCTGTTTCTCTGCCCCATGGCAAAATGTGTAGAATAGAATTAGCATGAGATTAGCTATAAAACTCATTCTGTTTCTCTGCCCCATGGCAAAATGTGTAGAATAGAATTAGCATGAGATTAGCTATAAAACTCATTCTGTTTCTCTGCCCCATGGCAAAATGTGTAGAATAGAATTAGCAGATGCTAGATTGTGTAGAATAGAATTAGCTATAAAAAACTCATTCTGTTTCTCTGCCCCATGGCAAAATGTGTAGAATAGAATTTGCATGAGATTAGCTATAAAACTCATTCTGTTTCTCTGCCCCATGGCAAAATGTGTAGAATAGAATTAGCATGAGATTAGCTATAAAACTCATTCTGTTTCTCTGCCCCATGGCAAAATGTGTAGAATAGAATTTGCATGAGATTAGCTATAAAACTCATTCTGTTTCTCTGCCCCATGGCAAAATGTGTAGAATAGAATTAGCATGAGATTAGCTATAAAACTCATTCTGTTTCTCTGCCCCATGGCAAAATGTGTAGAATAGAATTAGCATGAGATTAGCTATAAAACTCATTCTGTTTCTCTGCCCCATGGCAAAATGTGTAGAATAGAATTAGCATGAGATTAGCTATAAAACTCATTCTGTTTCTCTGCCCCATGGCAAAATGTGTAGAATAGAATTAGCATGAGATTAGCTATAAAACTCATTCTGTTTCTCTGCCCCATGGCAAAATGTGTAGAATAGAATTAGCATGAGATTAGCTATAAAACTCATTCTGTTTCTCTGCCCCATGGCAAAATGTGTAGAATAGAATTAGCATGAGATTAGCTATAAAACTCATTCTGTTTCTCTGCCCCATGGCAAAATGTGTAGAATAGAATTAGCATGAGATTAGCTATAAAACTCATTCTGTTTCTCTGCCCCATGGCAAAATGTGTAGAATAGAATTTGCATGAGATTAGCTATAAAACTCATTCTGTTTCTCTGCCCCATGGCAAAATGTGTAGAATAGAATTAGCATGAGATTAGCTATAAAACTCATTCTGTTTCTCTGCCCCATGGCAAAATGTGTAGAATAGAATTAGCAAAATATAAAACTCATTCTGTTTCTCTGCCCCATGGCAAAATGTGTAGAATAGAATTAGCATGAGATTAGCTATAAAACTCATTCTGTTTCTCTGCCCCATGGCAAAATGTGTAGAATAGAATTAGCATGAGATTAGCTATAAAACTCATTCTGTTTCTCTGCCCCATGGCAAAATGTGTAGAATAGAATTAGCATGAGATTAGCTATAAAACTCATTCTGTTTCTCTGCCCCATGGCAAAATGTGTAGAATAGAATTAGCATGAGATTAGCTATAAAACTCATTCTGTTTCTCTGCCCCATGGCAAAATGTGTAGAATAGAATTTGCATGAGATTAGCTATAAAACTCATTCTGTTTCTCTGCCCCATGGCAAAATGTGTAGAATAGAATTAGCATGAGATTAGCTATAAAACTCATTCTGTTTCTCTGCCCCATGGCAAAATGTGTAGAATAGAATTTGCATGAGATTAGCTATAAAACTCATTCTGTTTCTCTGCCCCATGGCAAAATGTGTAGAATAGAATTAGCATGAGATTAGCTATAAAACTCATTCTGTTTCTCTGCCCCATGGCAAAATGTGTAGAATAGAATTATGCATGAGATTAGCATGAGATAAAAAAACTCATTCTGTTTCTCTGCCCCATGGCAAAATGTGTAGAATAGAATTAGCATGAGATTAGCTATAAAACTCATTCTGTTTCTCTGCCCCATGGCAAAATGTGTAGAATAGAATTAGCATGAGATTAGCTATAAAACTCATTCTGTTTCTCTGCCCCATGGCAAAATGTGTAGAATAGAATTAGCATGAGATTAGCTATAAAACTCATTCTGTTTCTCTGCCCCATGGCAAAATGTGTAGAATTAGAATTAGCATGTTTCTCTGCCCCATGAAAATTAGAATAGAATTTGCATGAGATTAGCGATAAAACTCATTCTGTTTCTCTGCCCCATGGCAAAATGTGTAGAATAGAATTAGCATGAGATTAGCTATAAAACTCATTCTGTTTCTCTGCCCCATGGCAAAATGTGTAGAATAGAATTAGCATGAGATTAGCGATAAAACTCATTCTGTTTCTCTGCCCCATGGCAAAATGTGTAGAATAGAATTTGCATGAGATTAGCTATAAAACTCATTCTGTTTCTCTGCCCCATGGCAAAATGTGTAGAATAGAATTAGCATGAGATTAGCTATAAAACTCATTCTGTTTCTCTGCCCCATGGCAAAATGTGTAGAATAGAATTAGCATGAGATTAGCTATAAAACTCATTCTGTTTCTCTGCCCCATGGCAAAATGTGTAGAATAGAATTAGCATGAGATTAGCGATAAAACTCATTCTGTTTCTCTGCCCCATGGCAAAATGTGTAGAATAGAATTAGCATGAGATTAGCTATAAAACTCATTCTGTTTCTCTGCCCCATGGCAAAATGTGTAGAATAGAATTAGCATGAGATTAGCGATAAAACTCATTCTGTTTCTCTGCCCCATGGCAAAATGTGTAGAATAGAATTAGCATGAGATTAGCTATAAAACTCATTCTGTTTCTCTGCCCCATGGCAAAATGTGTAGAATAGAATTAGCATGAGATTAGCGATAAAACTCATTCTGTTTCTCTGCCCCATGGCAAAATGTGTAGAATAGAATTAGCATGAGATTAGCTATAAAACTCATTCTGTTTCTCTGCCCCATGGCAAAATGTGTAGAATAGAATTAGCATGAGATTAGCGATAAAACTCATTCTGTTTCTCTGCCCCATGGCAAAATGTGTAGAATAGAATTAGCATGAGATTAGCTATAAAACTCATTCTGTTTCTCTGCCCCATGGCAAAATGTGTAGAATAGAATTAGCATGAGATTAGAGATAAAACTCATTCTGTTTCTCTGCCCCATGGCAAAATGTGTAGAATAGAATTAGCATGAGATTAGCTATAAAACTCATTCTGTTTCTCTGCCCCATGGCAAAATGTGTAGAATAGAATTAGCATGAGATTAGCTATAAAACTCATTCTGTTTCTCTGCCCCATGGCAAAATGTGTAGAATAGAATTAGCATGAGATTAGCTATAAAACTCATTCTGTTTCTCTGCCCCATGGCAAAATGTGTAGAATAGAATTAGCATGAGATTAGCGATAAAACTCATTCTGTTTCTCTGCCCCATGGCAAAATGTGTAGAATAGAATTTGCATGAGATTAGCTATAAAACTCATTCTGTTTCTCTGCCCCATGGCAAAATGTGTAGAATAGAATTAGCATGAGATTAGCTATAAAACTCATTCTGTTTCTCTGCCCCATGGCAAAATGTGTAGAATAGAATTTGCATGAGATTAGCTATAAAACTCATTCTGTTTCTCTGCCCCATGGCAAAATGTGTAGAATAGAATTAGCATGAGATTAGCTATAAAACACATTCTGTTTCTCTGCCCCATGGCAAAATGTGTAGAATAGAATTTGCATGAGATTAGCTATAAAACTCATTATGTTTCTCTGCCCCATGGCAAAATGTGTAGAATAGAATTAGCATGAGATTAGAGATAAAACTCATTCTGTTTCTCTGCCCCATGGCAAAATGTGTAGAATAGAATTAGCATGAGATTAGCTATAAAACTCATTCTGTTTCTCTGCCCCATGGCAAAATGTGTAGAATAGAATTAGCATGAGATTAGCTATAAAACTCATTCTGTTTCTCTGCCCCATGGCAAAATGTGTAGAATAGAATTAGCATGAGATTAGCTATAAAACTCATTCTGTTTCTCTGCCCCATGGCAAAATGTGTAGAATAGAATTAGCATGAGATTAGCGATAAAACTCATTCTGTTTCTCTGCCCCATGGCAAAATGTGTAGAATAGAATTTGCATGAGATTAGCTATAAAACTCATTCTGTTTCTCTGCCCCATGGCAAAATGTGTAGAATAGAATTAGCATGAGATTAGCTATAAAACTCATTCTGTTTCTCTGCCCCATGGCAAAATGTGTAGAATAGAATTTGCATGAGATTAGCTATAAAACTCATTCTGTTTCTCTGCCCCATGGCAAAATGTGTAGAATAGAATTAGCATGAGATTAGCTATAAAACATGAGATTAGCATTCTTCTGTTTCTCTGCCCCATGGCAAAATGTGTAGAATAGAATTTGCATGAGATTAGCTATAAAACTCATTCTGTTTCTCTGCCCCATGGCAAAATGTGTAGAATAGAATTAGCATGAGATTAGCTATAAAACTCATTCTGTTTCTCTGCCCCATGGCAAAATGTGTAGAATAGAATTTGCATGAGATTAGCTATAAAACTCATTCTGTTTCTCTGCCCCATGGCAAAATGTGTAGAATAGAATTAGCATGAGATTAGCTATAAAACTCATTCTGTTTCTCTGCCCCATGGCAAAATGTGTAGAATAGAATTAGCATGAGATTAGCTATAAAACTCATTCTGTTTCTCTGCCCCATGGCAAAATGTGTAGAATAGAATTAGCATGAGATTAGCTATAAAACTCATTCTGTTTCTCTGCCCCATGGCAAAATGTGTAGAATAGAATTTGCATGAGATTAGCTATAAAACTCATTCTGTTTCTCTGCCCCATGGCAAAATGTGTAGAATAGAATTAGCATGAGATTAGCGATAAAACTCATTCTGTTTCTCTGCCCCATGGCAAAATGTGTAGAATAGAATTAAACTCATTCTGCATGAGATTAGCATGATAAAAAACTCATTCTGTTTCTCTGCCCCATGGCAAAATGTGTAGAATAGAATTAGCATGAGATTAGCTATAAAACTCATTCTGTTTCTCTGCCCCATGGCAAAATGTGTAGAATAGAATTTGCATGAGATTAGCTATAAAACTCATTCTGTTTCTCTGCCCCATGGCAAAATGTGTAGAATAGAATTAGCATGAGATTAGCTATAAAACTCATTCTGTTTCTCTGCCCCATGGCAAAATGTGTAGAATAGAATTAGCATGAGATTAGCTATAAAACTCATTCTGTTTCTCTGCCCCATGGCAAAATGTGTAGAATAGAATTAGCATGAGATTAGCTATAAAACTCATTCTGTTTCTCTGCCCCATGGCAAAATGTGTAGAATAGAATTAGCATGAGATTAGCTATAAAACTCATTCTGTTTCTCTGCCCCATGGCAAAATGTGTAGAATAGAATTAGCATGAGATTAGCTATAAAACTCATTCTGTTTCTCTGCCCCATGGCAAAATGTGTAGAATAGAATTAGCATGAGATTAGCTATAAAACTCATTCTGTTTCTCTGCCCCATGGCAAAATGTGTAGAATAGAATTAGCATGAGATTAGCGATAAAACTCATTCTGTTTCTCTGCCCCATGGCAAAATGTGTAGAATAGAATTAGCATGAGATTAGCTATAAAACTCATTCTGTTTCTCTGCCCCATGGCAAAATGTGTAGAATAGAATTAGCATGAGATTAGCTATAAAACTCATTCTGTTTCTCTGCCCCATGGCAAAATGTGTAGAATAGAATTAGCATGAGATTAGCTATAAAACTCATTCTGTTTCTCTGCCCCATGGCAAAATGTGTAGAATAAATTAGCATGAGATTAGCTATAAAACTCATTCTGTTTCTCTGCCCCATGGCAAAATGTGTAGAATAAATTAGCATGAGATTAGCTATAAAACTCATTCTGTTTCTCTGCCCCATGGCAAAATGTGTAGAATAGAATTAGCATGAGATTAGCTATAAAACTCATTCTGTTTCTCTGCCCCATGGCAAAATGTGTAGAATAGAATTAGCATGAGATTATCTATAAAACTCATTCTGTTTCTCTGCCCCATGGCAAAATGTGTAGAATAGAATTAGCATGAGATTAGCGATAAAACTCATTCTGTTTCTCTGCCCCATGGCAAAATGTGTAGAATAGAATTAGCATGAGATTAGCTATAAAACTCATTCTGTTTCTCTGCCCCATGGCAAAATGTGTAGAATAGAATTAGCATGAGATTAGCTATAAAACTCATTCTGTTTCTCTGCCCCATGGCAAAATGTGTAGAATAGAATTAGCATGAGATTAGCTATAAAACTCATTCTGTTTCTCTGCCCCATGGCAAAATGTGTAGAATAGAATTAGCATGCGATTATTCTGCTATAAAACTCATTATGTTTCTCTGCCCCATGGCAAAATGTGTAGAATAGAATTAGCATGAGATTAGAGATAAAACTCATTCTGTTTCTCTGCCCCATGGCAAAATGTGTAGAATAGAATTAGCATGAGATTAGCTATAAAACTCATTCTGTTTCTCTGCCCCATGGCAAAATGTGTAGAATAGAATTAGCATGAGATTAGCTATAAAACTCATTCTGTTTCTCTGCCCCATGGCAAAATGTGTAGAATAGAATTAGCATGAGATTAGCTATAAAACTCATTCTGTTTCTCTGCCCCATGGCAAAATGTGTAGAATAGAATTAGCATGAGATTAGCGATAAAACTCATTCTGTTTCTCTGCCCCATGGCAAAATGTGTAGAATAGAATTTGCATGAGATTAGCTATAAAACTCATTCTGTTTCTCTGCCCCATGGCAAAATGTGTAGAATAGAATTAGCATGAGATTAGCTATAAAACTCATTCTGTTTCTCTGCCCCATGGCAAAATGTGTAGAATAGAATTTGCATGAGATTAGCTATAAAACTCATTCTGTTTCTCTGCCCCATGGCAAAATGTGTAGAATAGAATTAGCATGAGATTAGCTATAAAACACATTCTGTTTCTCTGCCCCATGGCAAAATGTGTAGAATAGAATTTGCATGAGATTAGCTATAAAACTCATTCTGTTTCTCTGCCCCATGGCAAAATGTGTAGAATAGAATTAGCATGAGATTAGCGATAAAACTCATTCTGTTTCTCTGCCCCATGGCAAAATGTGTAGAATAGAATTTGCATGAGATTAGCTATAAAACTCATTCTGTTTCTCTGCCCCATGGCAAAATGTGTAGAATAGAATTAGCATGAGATTAGCTATAAAACACATTCTGTTTCTCTGCCCCATGGCAAAATGTGTAGAATAGAATTAGCATGCGATTAGCTATACACCTCATTCTGTTTCTCTGCCCCATGGCAAAATGTGTAGAATAGAATTAGCATGCGATTAGCTATAAAACTCATTCTGTTTCTCTGCCCCATGGCAAAATGTGTAGAATAGAATTAGCATGAGATTAGCTATAAAACTCATTCTGTTTCTCTGCCCCATGGCAAAATGTGTAGAATAGAATTAGCATGCGATTAGCGATAAAACTCATTCTGTTTCTCTGCCCCATGGCAAAATGTGTAGAATAGAATTAGCATGAGATTAGCTATAAAACTCATTCTGTTTCTCTGCCCCATGGCAAAATGTGTAGAATAGAATTAGCATGAGATTAGCTATAAAACTCATTCTGTTTCTCTGCCCCATGGCAAAATGTGTAGAATAGAATTAGCATGAGATTAGCGATAAAACTCATTCTGTTTCTCTGCCCCATGGCAAAATGTGTAGAATAGAGATTAGCATGAGATTAGCTATAAAACTCATTCTGTTTCTCTGCCCCATGGCAAAATGTGTAGAATAGAATTAGCATGAGATTAGTTTCTATAAAACTCATTCTGTTTCTCTGCCCCATGGCAAAATGTGTAGAATAGAATTAGCATGAGATTAGCTATAAAACTCATTCTGTTTCTCTGCCCCATGGCAAAATGTGTAGAATAGAATTAGCATGAGATTAGCTATAAAACTCATTCTGTTTCTCTGCCCCATGGCAAAATGTGTAGAATAGAATTAGCATGAGATTATCTATAAAACTCATTCTGTTTCTCTGCCCCATGGCAAAATGTGTAGAATAGAATTAGCATGAGATTAGCGATAAAACTCATTCTGTTTCTCTGCCCCATGGCAAAATGTGTAGAATAAATTAGCATGAGATTAGCTATAAAACTCATTCTGTTTCTCTGCCCCATGGCAAAATGTGTAGAATAAATTAGCATGAGATTAGCTATAAAACTCATTCTGTTTCTCTGCCCCATGGCAAAATGTGTAGAATAGAATTAGCATGAGATTAGCTATAAAACTCATTCTGTTTCTCTGCCCCATGACAAAATGTGTAGAATAGAATTAGCATGCGATTATCTATACACCTCATTCTGTTTCTCTGCCCCATGGCAAAATGTGTAGAATAGGAGCATGAGATTAGCATGTGATTAGATATAATGAGATTAGCTCTCATTCTGTTTCTCTGCCCCATGGCAAAATGTGTAGAATAGAATTAGCATGAGATTAGCTATAAAACTCATTCTGTTTCTCTGCCCCATGGCAAAATGTGTAGAATAAATTAGCATGAGATTAGCTATAAAACTCATTCTGTTTCTCTGCCTATGGAAACATTTGTAGAAATGCAGGAAGTTAGCTGTTTTCCTAATTAACTGTATTAGTAAATTCCTGAAAGCGTGGCCTCTTTCCCAGGGCTTTTATATGGTCCAAAACACACAAACAGTTGCGACAACAGAAACCAACGGTATCAGATTGCCTAACAAAATAGCTGTGTTATTCTGTTACAACAATTGTCAATAAGTCCCCTCGTAACAGATCACTCTATTTCCTGTGACCTCACAACCAGTCTGAGTAGTCAGTCCCACTGGTGAGGAGGGAGTCTGTTGAACAATGTGTTCCTCTTGAGTTCAAGGACAACCAGTCTGACAGGAAATCAACAAAGGCTGAAGGTGTAACTGTGGTGTCCAACATATTCAGGGCAGGTCCACATGTTGAGGAAGGAATCAGACGTCATGTCCCTCTAGTATAGCAAATAGAGGACCTGTGAATAAAATGAGAAACAAAGTATGCATTCACAGTGGCATTCACAGTGGCATTAACAGTGGCAATCACAGTGGTATTCACAGTGGCATTCACAGTGGCAATCACAGTGGCAATCATAGTGGCAATCACAGGGCACTCACAGTGGCATTCACAGTGGCATTCACAGTGGCAATCACAGTGGCAATCATAGTGGCAATCACAGGGCACTCACAGTGGCATTCACAGTGGCAATCACAGTGGTATTCACAGTGGCATTGTTACGATCCCTTTTGGCCCGACAGTCTAGGGGGATGGTAATGAGACTCGTAACATAACTCATGCAAATTATTATTGTGACAAAGGAAAAGTGTGAACGAAATAAGCACGACAACTGAAATCTACCGTCAAACTCTAGGTTTATTTATAAACACACGGTAATGGGGGGAGCAGGAAAAGGGGCTGAGCTGGACCCAAGGAAAGAAACAATAAGTATTCAAAAACACCCCTAAGCTAGACTAGCCTACTTTAACAACAGCTAACTAACTAACCAAAAATACAGTGGGTGGTCCGCCCAGTTCTAACTAGTGTATTTAACAAAGTTCACCTACGGGTAGTGTATGCCCATGGGCGACTTGTCTTGGTTTCCCCCTTTTCCACCAGCAATCAAACACAAACACCATAACCAAAAACAATACTCACAGGTGATGACAAAGTGCTATGAGGTGCTTAAACAAAAGAGAGGTTACGACACAAAGCGAGAGTGAAACACAGAGACCTACAGACATGGCATTTACAGAGAGATTGAGCTGAGCTGAGCTGAGCTGAGCTCTAGAACAAACAAATGGGGTTTTTAAACCATGGGGAAGGAACTGTGATAGGTCAGGAAATTGGAGGAGGTGTGTCTTCTGATTGATGATTGGTTGTTGACTGATTGGGGAGTGATGATTTTCACCTGTGAGGGGAGAAGGAGAGAAAAGAAACACACACAGGATACACACACACAGGATAACTGTATCCGTAACACTCCCACCCTTAAAAGAGCAACCCTAGGGGTTGCGACTACAGTATTTCAATTAATACTCCCAACAAAGCAACAACCTTGCAAAACATGCAGAAATCATTTTCACACACGAGACAAAGCATCTGCCAACACATTATCAGAACCCTTTTTGTGGCGGATCTCCAAATTATAATTTTGTACAATCAGCGCCCAACGCATAAGGCGCTGGTTCTGGTTGTACATTCGGTGGAGAAAAACTAAGGGGTTATGGTCAGTATATACAATCACGGGTAGGGCACTGGAACCAATATATACTTCAAAGTATTGCAGAGCCAACAACAAAGCAAGAGCTTCTTGTTCTATTGTTGCATAGTTTGTTTGACATTTATTAAATTTACGTGAAAAATAACAAACGGGATGATCCACTCCACTCTTGTCCTGCTGCAGTAGAACAGCACCAGCACCTCTGGCACTAGCATCTACCTCAAGTTTGAACGGTTGTTCAAAATCAGGAGCAGCAAGTACAGGTGTACTACATAAGAGTGCTTTCGCTGATTCAAAAGCTCTCTTACAATCAGGGGACCACTCAAATGATCTAGCCGGACTAAGCAAATCGGTCAATGGAGCAACTACCGCAGAGAAATTTTTACAGAAGCTACGGTAGTAGCCAACCATCCCTAAAAAGCGGCGTAGCTCTCGTCTGGTGGTAGGTGCAGGGAATGCAGTTATAGCCAAGACCTTGGCATTAACAGGGCGCACCTGTCCATGGCCAACCTCTTTACCGAGATAGGTAACAGTAGCCTTCCCAAACTCGCACTTTGCCAAGTTCACGGTTAGAGAAGCAGCTGCCAACCGTTCACATACTACCCTTATCGAGTCAACATGATCTGACCACTCAGACGAATAAATCACTAGGTCATCAAGGTATGCACTACAATTAGGAACGCCAGCTAATACGGAGTTAACCAGTCGTTGGAAGGTGGCTGGTGCATTTCGCATCCCAAAAGCCATGACTGAGTACTGAAGGAAGTTGTCTGGGGTCACAAAGGCAGAAATCTCAGAAGCACGTGAAGTTAACGGAACCTGCCAGTAACCTTTTAAGAGGTCTAACTTAGTTACATACTTAGCAGCACCAATAGTGTCGATACAGTCGTCCAGTCGGGGTAACGGGAACGAATCTGGCATAGTGACAGAATTTACCTTTCGATAATCCGTACATAACCTGGACGTACCATCAGGTTTAGGAACCAAAATGCAAGGAGAACTCCAAGGGCTTGAACTTGGCTTAGCCAGGTCATTCTCCAACAAATATCTCACCTCATCCCTCATTATCTTCCTCTTGGAAGCGTTGATACAATATGGGTGTTGCTTGATAGGTGTAGCATTTCCAACATTAATGTCATGTTCCAACACATTTGTGCGAGTAGGAACGTCATTAAAGAGACATGGAAAACTGTGTAGTAGCCTCACAATATCATTGGCCTGTCCATCCGTTAAATGAACCAGACCGGATTGGATAGACAGCAGCATTTCTGAGTTGGGCAATCTAACACACTGCTGCTGAGTATTGCGCAACTCCAAGCCATCAACATCATCAATATGACAGTCCACTATCATAGCAGTAGTAGCAGAGGAGACAGCAGTACCTTCCTCTGTTTTTGAACTCTCTAACTGTGTGATGGGTCGGGTGTGGTAAGCTTTCAACATGTTAATGTGACACACACGAGATTGGCGTTGTCTATCAGGAGTTTGAAGCACATAGTCAGTTTCACTTATTTTCTTTTCAATTAAATAAGGACCCGAGAAACGAGCTGACAGTGAAGATCCTGGAACAGGTAATAACACCAGTACTTGGTCACCTGGCTGTAGTGGACGAGAAACAGCCTCTTTATCATATTGTCTTTTCATGCTCCTCTGTGAGGAAGACAGAGCTTCCTTTGCGAGAGCACAAGCTTGGTGTAGGCGCTCACGAAAGCGACTAACGTAGTCCAACACATTCTCATCTCTGGTACACAACTCTTGGGACAAGAACTGTTCTTTAAGGACTTTCATTGGTCCTCTCATTGTGTGACCAAACACCAGTTCAGCCGGGCTGAAACCTAGGGACTCCTGCACAGTTTCACGAGCAGCAAACAAAACTAGAGGAACTCCCTCATCCCAATCTTTCTCAGATTCCAAACAATATTTACGTAGCATAGACTTCAGTGTCTGATGCCATCTTTCAAGTGCACCCTGAGACTCTGGGTGATAGGCGCTTGACACACGGTGCGTAATTGACAAGGATTTTAACACCTGCCTGAAGAGCTTGGATAGGAAATTGGTACCTTGATCGCTTTGTACCACCCTAGGTAACCCGAATGTCGTGAAGAATTTTATTAAGGCTTTACTCACTACCGGGGCTGTAATCCTTCTCAGAGGAATGGCCTCGGGGTATCTTGTAGCCATACACATTATCGTTAACAAAAACTGGTTACCCGATTTTGTCTTCGGTAACGGTCCGACACAATCAACCACCACATGCTCGAATGGTTCACCTATGACAGGTATGGGACAAGAGGAGCGGGAGGAATAACCTGATTTGGTTTTCCTATTATCTGACATGTGTGGCATGTCCGACAGAACTGAGCCACATCTTGTTTTAAACCCGGCCAAAAGAAATGTCGAAGGATCCGATCATAAGTTTTTGTGATTCCTAAATGACCAGACCACTGGTGATCATGAGCAAGGGATAACACATTTTGTCGAAAGGCTGTAGGAATTACTATTTGGTAAACAGCATTCCAATCTCCATCCGCGTCAACATGGGATTTCCATTTACGCATGAGGAGATTACCATCAATGAAGTAAGCCACGTTCTTCTTCTTTACATCTTCCAATGAGACAACACTAGAAAAACATTTAGCAAGCTTGTTGTCAACCTTTTTTGGTTAGCAATCAGCTGCTCACGAGTGACTGGTAACTGTATTGCATCAGCAATAAGTTCAACGTTCTTTGATTCTTTCCTAGGCTGTTTGTCAGAGGTGATCAGCTTCTCAGAGGTATCACACAATCCATCCTCTTGATCAACCTCTTTGAACAGAACAGTGTTCGACAAATCTATCTCATCACCCTCTTGTCGTGCCTGAGCACGAGTGACAAGCGCACAAGCGGGGAACACATGTGGATAATTCTGTGCCAGCTCATTCGAGAGAGAGTGGTCACTTTTATCCAATACTTCCAATACGGGTACTACATTTCCTCCGGCAATATCGTTACCCATTATGAAGGTCACACCTTTCACTGGCAACATAGGGCGTACCCCCACTCTGAATATTCCACTGATTAACTCAGAGTGTACTTTCACAAAGTGCAATGGCACTGGGACAAAACCCATTTCAATACCCTGCACTAACACACTGGAACCACAGTATGTATCATCAGATAAGGGCAACACATCAGACAATATAAACGACTGCGCCGCACCAGTATCTCTAAGGATTTTAACCGGACGCTGAGACGCTTCGTCATTCGTTAGGGACACAAACCCCTCGAAAATGAATGGTTCATAACTGCGGTTGGGGACTGAGACTTTCAAACTACAGTTACCCTGAGGCACCTGTTTTGTTGCAGACCTCACAACCGTACGAATTAGAGCAACACCTGTTGGTGGCTTGGCACGAAGAGGCATCCCTTGTTTGCGTTTAAGCAGGAAGCAATCATTAATCATATGTCCTACTTTATGACAATAGAAACATGGACGCTCATTCTTCTGGCGTGCTTGACATACTACTGCTGGCCGACTAGGACTAAAGGTAGGAAACTCAGTGGCTCTACTCTCAGTTTGAGCCGAAAACACACTCTTGTGCGTCAACACAAACTCGTCTGCCAACACAGACGCTTCTGCCAGGGTGGATACTTTCTGTTCGTTTAGGTAAACTACAATGCGTTCGGGTAAGCAATTTTTAAACTCTTCCAACAAGATTAACTCCCGGAGAGAGTTGAAATCAGTTACCTTACTAGCAGCATGCCATTTATCAAACAGATTTCCCTTGTCTCTAGCAAATTCCACATAAGTCTTACTAGAAGACTTTCTATGAGACCTAAATCTCTGTCGGTATGCCTCAGGCACAAGCTCATAGGCACGAAGAACAGTAGCTTTGACCACTTCATAATTCAAACTGTCCTCCAGAGGTAGCGCTGACAAAACCTCTTGGGCTTTACCAGTTAATTTACACTGAAGTAATAGGCACCAAACCTCTTCAGGCCATTTCAATGCTACGGCTATACGCTCAAATACACAAAAATAGGAGTCAACCTCTGACTCTCTGAACAAAGGTACTAAGGCAATCTGCCTACTAATGTCAAACGTGTTTGAGGACACAGCAGGTGAGGACGGCTCACAAACAGGCACAGTAGGACCGGAGGCTAGCCTCGCTGTCTCTGCCTCAAGTTCCATCTGGCGCATTTGAACTCCAACTGCCTTTGTTCTCTGTCTGCCTCAATTTTACACATCTCCAAATGCCGTTGTTCTCGTTCTTTTTCTGCCTCTATTTTACACATCTCCAACTGGAGTCTCTCGCCTAATTTGGGCTCTCTCTTCCACCTCCAGTTGGAACTGTGCTAAACAGACATCCATCCTGGCATCACCATTTGACAGTGGGGAGAGTGGATCAAAATGGGACAATGTGGCTGGTGTTTTAGCCTCTCCCTCATTATCAGACACCAATGGTCTTACAGGAGCAGCAACATCCGCTACAGGGGTAGTAGGCTCAGGCAGCGGTAACACAAGCACCTGCTCTTCCAACAATACATTTAATACTATCCGTTTCACCCTCCGCCTTAACTAAACTCTGCGGAATCGATACTGAATAATGGTCAGCCAAGGTCATTAAATCAACTCTACGACATTTGTCAAAAACCTCCCACGAAGGGTTATCCAAAAAGATTTCAAATCAAAAGTAGTCATTTTTACACTACTTCACAAGTGCCAAAGGAAATAGCAAACACTAATGCTACTTCAGCTATGACGCTCAACACTGAACTATACCACTACAATCTACATGAGCGGCATGGGTGTCAGTTATGACAGATCCCGGATGAGCCCCCACTTATGTTACGAATCCCTTTTGGCCCGACAGTCTAGGGGGGATGGTAATGAGACTCGTAACATAACTCATGCAAATTATTATTGTGACAAAGGAAAAGTGTGAACGAAATAAGCACGACAACTGAAATCTACCGTCAAACTCTAGGTTTATTTATAAACACACGGTAATGGGGAGCAGGAAAAGGGGCTGAGCTGGACCCAAGGAAAGAAACAATAAGTATTCAAAAACACCCCTAAGCTAGACTAGCCTACTTTAACAACAGCTAACTAACTAACCAAAAATACAGTGGGTGGTCCGCCCAGTTCTAACTAGTGTATTTAACAAAGTTCACCTACGGGTAGTGTATGCCCATGGGCGACTTGTCTTGGTTTCCCCCTTTTCCCACCAGCAATCAAACACAAACACCATAACCAAAAACAATACTCACAGGTGATGACAAAGTGCTATGAGGTGCTTAAACAAAGAGAGGTTACGACACAAAGCGAGTGAAACACAGAGACCTACAGACATGGCATTTACAGAGAGGCTGAGCTGAGCTGAGCTGAGCTGAGCTCTAGAACAAACAAATGGGGTTTTTAAACCATGGGGAAGGAACTGTGATAGGTCAGGAAATTGGAGGAGGTGTGTCTTCTGATTGATGATTGGTTGTTGACTGATTGGGGAGTGATGATTTTCACCTGTGAGGGAGAAGGAGAGAAAAAACACACACACAGGATACACACACACACACAGGATAACTGTATCCGTAACAGGCATTAACAGTGGCAATCATAGTGGCAATCATAGTGGCAATCACAGGGCACTCACAGTGGCATTCACAGTGGCAATCATAGTGGCAATCACAGGGCACTCACAGTGGCATTCACAGTGGCAATCACAGTGGTATTCACAGTGGCATTAACAGTGGCAATCACAGTGGTATTCACAGTGGCATTCACAGGGGCATTAACAGTGGCAATCACAGTGGCAATCACAGTAGCAATCATAGTGGCACTCACAGTGGCATTCACAGTGGCATTCACAGTGGCAATCACAGTGGCAATCATAGTGGCAATCACAGGGCACTCACAGTGGCATTCACAGTGGCAATCATAGTGGCAATCATAGTGGCAATCACAGGGCACTCACAGTGGCATTCACAGTGGCAATCACAGTGGCATTCACAGTGGCAATCACCGTGGCAATCACAGTGCACTCACAGTGGCATTCACAGTGGCAATCACAGTGGCAATCACAGTGGCAATCATAGTGGCAATCACAGGGCACTCACAGTGGCAATCATAGTGGCAATCATAGTGGCAATCACAGTGGCAATCACAGGGCACTCACAGTGGCATTCACAGTGGCATTCACAGTGGCAATCACAGTGGCAATCATAGTGGCAATCACAGGGCACTCACAGTGGCAATCATAGTGGCAATCACAGTGGCAATCACAGTGGCAATCACAGGGCACTCACAGTGGCATTCACAGTGGCATTCACAGTGGCAATCACAGTGGCAATCATAGTGGCAATCACAGGGCACTCAAAGTGGCAATCATAGTGGCAATCAAAGTGGCAATCATAGTGGCAATCACAGGGCACTCACAGTGGCATTCACAGTGGCATTCACAGTGGCATTCACAGTGGCATTCACAGTGGCATTCACAGTCGCATTCAACTTTCTGGGGGTGGTTAGAAAAATAGTGACACTCGTGATTAAAATGCACTATGCAGAAATCGATCCACCATTTCCTGATTGCTAAAATTTTAATACTTCGCCTAATTTCAGTTTATGACAAAATAAGCAAGTATAGTGTAGAGAATCATTGTTCCATCTAAACTGCTGTGACAAATATTGTAATTTTCAGCTGGTGTACAAAACCCAAAAGTAAAAAAGACACAAAAATGAAACTTAAAAAACTGGGAAGCATAGACATAGCACACAGAACAGATCTACCTCATCTTAGGCTGGCTTTCAATGAGAATGACAGATCTAGCTCTACCGCTTCTTAGGCTGGCTTTCAATGAGAATGACAGATCTAGCTCTACCGCTTCTTAGGCTGGCTTTCAATGAGAATGACAGATCTAGCTCTACCGCTTCTTAGGCTGGCTTTCAATGAGAATGACAGATCTAGCTCTACCGCTTCTTAGGCTGGCTTTCAATGAGAATGACAGATCTAGCTCTACCGCTTCTTAGGCTGGCTTTCAATGAGAATGACAGATCTAGCTCTACCGCTTCTTAGGCTGGCTTTCAATGAGAATGACAGATCTAGCTCTACCGCTTCTTAGGCTGGCTTTCAATGAGAATGACAGATCTAGCTCTACCGCTTCTTAGGCTGGCTTTCAATGAGAATGAAAGATCTATATCACACAAAAAAATAAAAATTGCTCAAATATTTTTTATTGTGGCTAGGTATTTTTTGTAGAAAAGACTAATTTGCAATTCTTATATGAACATAAAAGAACAGACAGATACAAAATGGCCCAGAGTTATAGGTACAAAATAAATCATCAGGATCCTACGCAGCTTCGGTTTGGAATAGAGTATTCTGTGTAATATCTTGAATTTTATGAGGCGATGTCTGGAGTTAATGGAGCATGTGTGGACATTCTCCCAGCTCTTTCCCCAGTCTGCTATAGACATTGATAGTGCCTCGGTCTTCCTCCCATGTTGCCTTCATGGCATCTGTAGGCGATGTGCTAACAGATTGAAAAGCGTCATATCGACGATATATCAGTTTGCCTGGAGGTGGGACACATTCTCATGCCTCCGTCAAACATGAAAGGTTTAGTATTCCCAAATGTCAGAAGGTGTTTTCTAACATAGTCTTCGAATCTTTTAGGTATCTGAAGAAGTGACTTCTGGGAAGATTATAGGTTTCCCTCAGCAAATCAAACGAGACAAAAGTTCCTTCTCTATATATATTTTACCTCTTGGGGATGTTATTCGAAAACAAAATGTTAACTTTCACTGCTATGCGGAAGACACACAGCTGTACATTTCAATGAAACATGGTGAAGCCCCAAAATTGCCCTTGCTAGAAGCATGTGTTTCAGACATAAGGAAGTGGATGGCTGCAAACTTTCTACTTTTAAACTCGGACAAAACAGAGATGCTTGTTCTAGGTCCCAAGAAACAAAGAGATCTTCTGTTGAATCTGACAATTAATCTTAATGGTTGTACAGTCGTCTCAAATAAAACTGTGAAGGACCTCGGAGTTACTCTGGACCCTGATCTCTCTTCTGAAGAACATATCAAGACCATTTCAAGGACAGCTTTTTTCCATCTACGTAACATTGCAAAAAATCAGAAACCTTCTGTCCAAAAATGATGCAGAAAAATTAATCCATGCTTTTGTCACTTCTAGGTTAGACTACTGCAATGCTCTACTTTCCGGCTACCCGGATAAAGCACTAAATAAACTTCAGTTAGTGCTAAATACGGCTGCTAGAATCCTGACTAGAACCAAAAAATTTGATCATATTACTCAGTGCTAGCCTCCCTACACTGGCTTCCTGTCCAAAGCAAGGGCTGATTTCAAGGTTTTACTGCTAACCTACAAAGCATTACATGGGCTTGCTCCTACCTATCTCTCTGATTTGGTCCTGCCGTACATACCTACACGTACGCTACGGTCACAAGACACAGGCCTCCTAATTGTTCCTAGAATTTCTAAGCAAACAGCTGGAGGCAGGGCTTTCTCCTATAGAGCTCCATTTTTATGGAACGGTCTGCCTACCCATGTCAGAGACGCAAACTCGGTCTCAACCTTTAAGTCTTTACTGAAGACTCATCTCTTCAGTGGGTCATATGATTGAGTGTAGTCTGGCCCAGGAGTGGGAAGGTGAACGGAAAGGCTCCTGGAGCAACGAACCACCCTTGCTGTCTCTGCCTGGCCGGTTCCCCTCTTTCCACTGGGATTCTCTGCCCTCTAACCCTATTACAGGGGCTGAGTCGCTGGCTTACTGGGGCTCTCTCATGCCGTCCCTGGAGGGGGTGCGTCACCTGAGTGGGTTGATTCACTGATGTGGTCATCCTGTCTGGGTTGGCACCCCCCTTGGGTTGTGCCATGGCGGAGATCTTTGCGGGCTATACTCAGCTTTGTCTCAGGATGGTAAGTTGGTGGTTGAAGATATACCTCTAGTGGTGTGGGGGCTGTGCTTTGGCAAAGTGGGTGGGGTTATATCCTTCCTGTTTGGCCCTGTCCGGGGGTGTCCTCGGATGGGGCCACAGTGTCTCCTGACCCCTCCTGTCTCAGCCTCCAGTATTTATGATGCAGTAGTTTATGTGTCGGGGGCTGGGGTCAGTTTGTTATATCTGGAGTACTTCTCCTGTCCAATTCGGTGTCCTGTGTGAATCTAAGTGTGCGTTCTCTAATTCTCTCCTTCTCTCTCTCGGAGGACCTGAGCCCTAGGACCATGCCCCAGGACTACCTGACATGATGACTCCTTGCTGTCCCCAGTCCACTTGGCCGTGCTGCTGCTCCAGTTTCAACTGTTCTGCCTTATTATTATTCGACCATGCTGGTCATTTATGAACATTTGAACATCTTGGCCATGTTCTGTTATAATCTCTACCCGGCACAGCCAGAAGAGGACTGGCCACCCCACATAGCCTGGTTCTCTCTAGGTTTCTTCCTAGGTTTTGGCCATTCTAGGAGTTTTTCCTAACCACCGTGCTTCTACACCTGCATTGCTTGCTGTTTGGGGTTTTAGGCTGGGTTTCTGTACAGCACTTTGAGATATCAGCTGATGTATGCGAAGGGCTACATAAATACATTTGATTTGATTTGATTTGATCCCCTATGGTGTTGATCCCCAGCTCTCCCCGTCACTCAAAGGTGGTATCAAGGTAATAAGGGGCAAGGAGGGATTCCTGGCAATTAGGAAGCATGAATGATATGGGTCTAAGGTCAAACTGGACCTTATTTTGCTTGGCAGATACGGACTGTGCTATGTATTATATGATTGTTACTATAAAAAGTGACATCTCTAAATTGACAGGGGGACAAAATCACAGTGCCATTAAAGACGGGGTGGCAATCCTCCGCTCCATACGAAGCCAGCTAGACGACAGAGGTGCATCATCCAGCCAGAATGTAACAGCGCTAACCGTAGCCAACTGTAGCATCTCAGCGCTAACTAACAGCGCTAACCGTAGCCAACTGTAGAATATCAGCGCTAACTAACAGCGCTAACCGTAACCAACTGTAGAATATCAGAGCCAACTAACAGCGCTAACTGTAGCCAACTGTAGCCTATCAGAGCTAACGAACAGCGCTAACCGTAGCTAACTGTAGAATATCAGCGCTAACTAACAGCGCTAACCGTAGCCAACTGTAGAATATCAGAGCTAACTAACAGCGCTAACCGTAGCCAACTGAAGAATATCAGAGCTAACTAACAGTGCGGAGGTTAGCGGTCCAATAGTATAATATAACATCTGGCAGAGACAATCCTCCTTCCATCTTGGATTTACAGAGTTTGTTTTTACCTCTCCTGTGTGTTTTAGAATCCCAGATGAGTGGACTGATATTAGTATTCATTATGGATCTCCATTTCGTTCTGCCATGGCAGCAGCTAATCTTCCTGGGGTTTATTATGGATAAACATTAGTTCCTGCCAAGGCAGCAGCTACTCTTCCTGGGGTTTATTATGGATCCCCATTAGTTCCTGCCAAGCGTGCAGCTACTCTTCCTGGGGTTTATTATGGATCCCCATTAGTTCCTGCCAAGGCAGCAGCTTCTTTCCCTGGGTTTATTATGGATCCCCATTAGTTCCTGCCAAGGCAGCTTCTCTTCTGGGATTTATTATGGATCCCCAATAGTTCCTGCCAAGGCAGCAGCTTCTCTTCCTGGGGTTTTATTATGGATCCCCATTAGTTCCTGCCAAGGCAGCTACTCTTCCTGGGGTTTTTATGGATCCCCATTAGTTCCTGCCAAGGCAACAGCTACTCTTCCTGGGGTTTATTATGGATCCCCATTAGTTCCTGCCAAGGCAGCAGCTACTCTTCCTGGAGTTTATTATGGATCCCCATTAGTTCCTGCCAAGGCAGCAACTTCTCTTCCTGGGGTTTATTATGGATCCCCATTAGTTCCTGCCAAGGCAGCAGCTACTCTTCCTGGGGTTTATTATAGATCCCATTAGTTCCTGCCAAGGCAGCAGCTACTCTTCCTGGGGTTTATTATGGATCCCCATTAGTTCCTGCCAAGGCAGCAGCTACTCTTCCTGCGGTTTATTATGGATCCCCATTGGTTCCTGCCAAGGCAGCAGCTACTCTTCCTGGGATCCGAACATATAAAGCACTTGATAATTGAGTCCAGTTGTTTTATAAAATGACTTAGGTATGAATACCGGGATGTTCTGGAATAGGTAAAGCAGTTGTGGGGGAGGAAGACTATTTTAATGGCACTAATTCTTCAGTCGGGAAATTTGGGAGAGTTCTCCAAAATGGTATGTTTGCCTTGAATTTATGCATCAGAGATTTTCTTTTTAAATAGAGATAAGTATTGCTTGGTAACTACAATTCCTAGATAGGTACATTTATCTGAAGATAAAACTTCTTCCATTTAAGTTATAACACATTTCTATGTGAATTTGGTCAGGTCGCTCAAATAGTTACAAATTGCAGCTTTAATTTGTAAACTAGAAATAATGACATATGGAATAAATTGTTTTGATACAAATCCACAATGAGTGAAAAACCTTAAGGAAAAAGACTAAGCTTGACAACAAGGTCCTCTCCATGACAAGTGAAAGCAAGCCTCGATTTTCACATTCGCGTTGGGAGACAAAATATCTTCTGTGTCTGGCTTGGCAGTTAGCCTGAATATCTGGTAAGTTTGTGTTAAAATATGTGCTGGATCAGTCTACTGCCCAGGCTATAGCCAACACTTGGGGTTCCTGAGTGGCGCAGCGGTCTAAGGCACTGCAGCTCAGTGCAAGAGGCTTCACTACAGTCCCTGGTTCGATTCCAGGATGTATCACATCCGGATGTGATTGGGAGTTCCCATATGGCAAAGCACAATTGGCCCAGCGTCGTCCAGACGGGGTGGCCGTCATTGTAAAAAAGAATTTGTTCTTAACTGACTTGCCTCGTTAAATTAAAACCGCTCAATAACATTATTTCTCATTTTTGATTTTGTAGCTTGGTGTTCCACAGAAACACTACAACAGAAAAGGTAGTGTCAGAGTGGTGTAGTTCTGCATCACACTTAGGCAAAGGTTGTGCAAGATGTAGAAGGATTGGTTCTAAGGTGTGCTAGATGGTTATGAATTGAGAGATCAGTAAATATAAACTCAAAAAAAAAACAGCCCTTTTCAGGACCCTGTCTTTCAAAGATAATTCTTAAAAATCCAAATAACTTCACAGATCTTCATTGTAAAGGGTTTAAACACTGTTTCCCTTTGTTTAATGAACCATAAACAACTAATGAACATGCACCTGTGGAACGGTCGTTAAGACACTAACAGCTTACAGAAGGTAGGCAATTAAGGTCCCAGTTATGAAAACTTAGGACACTAAAGAGGCCTTTCTACTGACTCTGAAAAACACCAAAGAAAGATGCCCAGGGTCCCTGCTCATCTGTGTGAACGTGCCTTAGGCATGCTGCAAGGAGGCATGAGGACTGCAGATGTGGCCAGGGGCAATAAATTGCAATGTCTGTAATGTTAGACATCTAAGACAGCGCTACAGGGAGACAGGACGGACAGCTGATCGTCTCGCAGTGGCAGACCACGTGTAACAACACCTGCACAGGACCGGTACATCTGACCATCACACCTGCGGGACAGGTACAGGATGGCAACAACTGCCCAAGTTAGACCAGGAACGCACAATCACTCCATCAGTGCTCAGACTGTCCGCAATAGGCTGAGAGAGCTGGACTGAGGGCTTGTAGGCCTGTTGTAAGGCAGGTCCTCAGAAATCACCGGCAACAACATCACCTATGGGCACAAACCCACCATCGCTGGACCAGACAGGACTGGCAAAAGTGCTCTTCACTGACGAGTCGGTTTTATCTCACCAGGGGTGATGGTCGGATTCGCGTTTATGCGTCGAAGGAATGAGCATTACACCGAGGCCTGTACTCTGGAGGGGATCAATTTGGAGGTGGAAGGTCCATCATGGTCTGGGGCGGTGTGTCACAGCATCATCGGACTGAGCTTGTTGTATTTGCAGGCAATCTCAGCTGTGTGTTACAGGAAGACATCCTCCTCTCTCATGTGGTACCCTTCCTACAGGCTCATCCTGACATGACCCTCCAGCATGACAATGCCACCAGCCATGCTGCTCGTTCTGTGCCTGATTTCCTGCAAGACAGAAATGTCAGTGTTCTGCCATGGCCAGCTGAAGAGCTCAAATCTCAATCCCATTGAACACGTCTGGGACCTGTTGGAACGGAGGGTGAGGGCTAGGGCCATTCCCCCAGAAATGTCTTGGAACTTGCAGGTGCCTTGGTGGAAGAGTGGGGTAACATCTCACAGCAAGAACTGGCAAATCTGGTGCAGTGCATCAGGAGGAGATGCATTGCAGTACTTAATGCAGCTGGTGGCCACACCAGATACTGACTGTTACTTTTGATTTTGACCCCCCCTTTGTTCAGGGACACCTTATTACATTTCTGTTAGTCATATATCACCAGGAACATATATAGCCCTTGGTTCACTCCAGACCTGACTGCCCTTGACCAGCACAAAAACATAATGTGGCATACTGCACTAGCATCGAATAGCCCCAGCGATATGCAACTTTTAGGAAGTTAGGAACCAATATACACAGGCAGTTAGGAAAGAAAAGGTTAGCTTTTTCAAAAATAAATTTGCATCCCCTGTAGGACAAACTCCAAAAAGTTCTGGGACATTAAAGTCCATGGAAAATAAGTGCACCTCCTCCCAGCTGCCCACTGCACTGAGGCTAGGAAATACTGTCACCACCTTTCCACCTGGCTACCCCTACCCCGGTCAACAGCTCTGCACCCCCACAGCAAATTGCCCAACCTCCTCCATTTCTCCTTCACCCAAATCCAGATAGCTGATGTTCTGAAAGAGCTGCAAAATCAGCGGGCTAGACATTCTGGACCCTCTTTTCTAAAATGATCCACCGCAGTTGTTGCAACCCCTATTACTATCCTGTTCAACCTCTCTTTCGTATTGTCTGAGATCCCCAAAGATTGGAAAGCAGCAGCGGTCATCCCCCTCTACTAGACCTAAACTGTTACAGACCTATATCTATCCTACCCTGCCTTTCTAAGGTCTTCGTAACCAAGTTAACAAACAGATCATCAAATCTGCCCTTGTTTCCAAGAAAAACAGAAGCTGTCTCTCTGTGTCCAGCAACTATCACCCTCAGTCCCTTTCTCACAGACATGGGGCTGCGGGTTTGACAGAAAACATTGACACAGACAGAAGCCTCAATATTCAGCTATATAGTGACCATAAGTACAATATGCGTAAATAAATTAAGAACAACATAATCAATGGTGGGGATCTTTAGTAAACCCCAAAATCAACTTTAACCCTTCACTTTGTTAAAGTCTTCAGCTACAATAAATCCGGCCTCGGGATATTTGGTTTCCAGTTTGCACAAGGTTCAGTGTCGTTCCTTTAGGGCCGCCGTGGGATCGGCTTGAGTTGGAATATACATGGCTGTTTTTGATAGCCGAAGAGAATTCTCTTGGGAGGTAGTACGGTCGATATTTGATTATGAGTATTCTAGGTCCAGGTGAGCAAAGTACTTGAGTGCCTGTATGCGTTGCCGCAATCTGCTACGCAATCACACCATGAAAAGTTAATCATGAAACATACACCTCTGCCTTCCTTCTTCCCGGAGGCGTTCTTTGTTCCCGTCTGCGTGATGTACTGAGAACCCTGGCTGGCTGTTTGGACAGGGACAGTATATCTGGAGAGGCCATGATTCCGTATAACAGAGTATGTTACTGTCCCTAATGTCTCTCCAGAAGGAGATCCTCGCCCTGAGCTCATCTATTTTATTGTCCAGAGACTAAAGAGGTCAAAGAGGCTAGCTAGCTGAGCTTAGACTAGAAGCCTCTTCATGGCTATGGTTGGCTAGCATGCATAACCTCAGGCGAATTAAGCCTACTAGCTTTCCCCTACGTTTTGACAATCATTCCTATTTCCAATTCCAGGAGTTGGAGGAAATGGAGCATGCTGGCACCTTCCATGGGAAACATCCTCAGGAGCACCTGGCTTAGGTAACCCCGGAGGAAGTCTAGCGACCGAGTGGGACGGTATTGGCCGATTGCAGCCATGAGGTGCGCCACCGTCACCTATTGTACTGGAGTGTGAGGTCATTCACTGTCTCCCTATTAACCTATTAACCTGGGG
>NW_027001857.1:0-6988 GCF_036934945.1 Oncorhynchus masou masou
ACTCTCTCCCCCTCACCAGTCCTCTCTCCCCATTACCAGGCCTCTCTCCCCCTTTACCAATCCTATCTCCCCCTCATCAATCCTCTCTCCCCATTACCAATCCTCTCTCCCCTCACCAATCCTCTCTCCCTCTCACCAATCCTATCTCCCCCTCATCAATCCTCTCTCCCCATTACCAATCCTCTCTCCCAATTAACAGTCCTCTCTCCCCATGTCCAGTCCTCTCCCCTCACCAAACCTCTCTCTCCCTCACCAATCCTCTCTCCACCTCATCAATCCTCTCTCCCCATTACCAATCCTCTCTCCCAATTACCAGTCCTCTCTACCCATTACCAGTCCTCTCTCCCCCTTTACCAATCCTCTCTCCCCCTCACCAATCCTCTCTCCCTCTCACCATTCCTCTCTCCCCATTAACAATCATCTCTCCCTCTCACCATTCCTCTCTCCCCATTACCAATCCTCTCTCCCCCTCACCAATCCTCTCTCCCTCTCACCAATCCTCTCTCCCCCTCACCAATCCTCTCTCCCTCTCACCAATCCTCTCTTCCCCTCAACAATCCTCTCTCCCCATTACCAAAACTCTCTCCCAATTACCATTCCTCTCTCCCCCTTTACCAATCCTCTCTCCCCCTCACCCAATCCTCTCTTCCCTCTATAATCCTCTCCCCCTCACCAATCTCTCTCCCCCATTACCAATCCTCTCTCCCAATTACCAGTCCTCTCTCCCCATTACCCCAGTCCTCTCTACCCCTTTACCAATCCTCTCTCCCCCTCACCAATCCTCTCTCCCTCTCACCATTCCTCTCTCCCCATTACTAATCATCTCTCCCTCTCACCATTCCTCACTCCCCATTTCCAATCCTCTCTCCCCCCCTGTCCTCTCTCCCTCTCACCAATCCTCTCTCCCCCTCACCAATCCTCCTCTCCCTCTTCCTCTCTTCCCCTCACCAATCCTCTCTCCCCATTACCAATACTCCCAATTACCAGTCCTCTCTCCCCATTACCAGTCCTCACCCCCCTCACCAAACCTCTCTCCCCCTCACCAATCCTCTCTTCCCCCTGCAAACCTCTCCCCCCTCACCATTCATCTCTCCCCTTCACCAATTTCTCCCCCCCCAATCCTCACTCCCCCACCATCCTCTCTCCTCACCACTCCTCTCTTCCCCTCGCAATCAAGTCCTCTCTCTCCCAATTACCAGTCCTCAACCCCCCTCACCAATCCTCTCTCCCTCTCACCAATCCTCTTCCCCTCACCAATCCTCTCTCCCCATTACCAATACTCTCCCAATTACCAGTCCTCTCTCCCACTTTACCAATCCTCTCTCCCCCTCACCAATCATCTCTCCCCCTCCCAATCCTCCTCCCCCTTTACCATTCCTCTCTCCCCCTCTACCATTCCTCGCTCCCACTCAACAATCATCTCTCCCTCTCACCTATCCTCTCTTCCCCTCACCAATCCTCTCTAAACATTACCAATCCTCTCTCCCAATTAACAGTCCTCTCTCCCCATTACCAGTTCTCTCTCCCCTTTACCAATCCTCTCTCCCCCTCACCAATCCTCTCTCCCCATTACCAATTCTCTCTCCCCTTTACCAATCCTCTCTCCCCCTCACCAATCCTCTCTCCCCATTACCAGTACTCTCTCCCCCTCACCAAGCCTCTCTCCCCCTCACCAATCTTCTCTTCCCCTCAAAAACTTCTCTCCCCCTCACCATTCCTCTCTCCCCCTCACCATTCCTCTCTCCCACACACCAATCCTCTCTCCCCCTCACCAATCCTCTCTCCCCCTTTCCCAATCCTCTCTTGCCCTCACAATCCTCTCACCCCCTCACCAATCCTCTCTCCCCCTCACCAATCCTCTCCCCCTCTCACCAATTTTCTCTTCCCCTCACCAATCCTCTCTCCCCATTACCAGTCCTCTCCCCTTCAACAATCCTCTCTCTCCCCCTCACCAATCCTCTCTCCCTCTCACAAATCCTCTCTTCCCTCACCAAACCTCTCTCCCCATTACCAGTCCTCTCTCCCCCTCACCAAACCTCTCTCCCCCTCACCAATCCTCTCTTCCCCTCACCAAACCTATCACCCCGTCACCAATCTTATCTCCCCATTTTCCAATCCTCTCTCCCCCTCACCAATCCTCTCTCCCTCTCACCAATCCTCTCTTCCCCTCACCAATCCTCTCTCCCCATTACCAATCCTCTCTCCCAATTACCAGTCCTCTCTCCCCATTACCAGTCCTCTCTCCCTATTTACCAATCCTCTCTCCCCCTCACCAATCCTCTCTCCCTCTCACCATTCCTCTCTGCCCATTACCAATCCTCTCTCCCTCTCACCATTCCTCTCTCCCCATTACCAATCCTCTCTCCCCCTCACCAATCCTCTCTTCCCCTCACCAATCCTCTCTCCCCATTACCAATACTCTCTCCCAATTACCAGTCCTCTCTCCCCTTTACCAATCCTCTCTCCCCCTCACCAATCATCTCTCCCCCTCATCAATCCTTTCTCCCCATTACCAATCCTCTCTCCCAATTACCAGTCCTCTCTCCCCATTACCAGTCCTCACCCCCCTCACCAAACCTCTCTCCCTCTCACCAATCCTCTCCTCCCCTCACCAAACCTCTCTCACCCTCACTTTTCCTCTCTCCCCCTCACCAATCCTCTCTCCCCCATCACCAATCCTCTCTCCCCCTCTACCATTCCTCGCTCCCGCTCAACAATCATCTCTCCCTCTCACCTATCCTCTCTTCCCCTCACCAATCCTCTCTCTAAACATTACCAATCCTCTCCCAATTAACAGTCCTCTCCCCATTACCAGTTCTCTCTCCCCTTTACCAATCCTCTCTCCCCCTCACCAATCCTCTCTCCCCATTACCAATCCTCTCTCCCTTTACCAATCCTCTCTCCCCCTCACCAATCCTCTCTCCCTCCCATTACCAGTCTCCCCCCTCACCAAGCCTCTCTCCCCCTCACCAATCTTCTCTTCCCCTCAAAAACTTCTCTCCCCCTCACCATTCCTCTCTCCCCCTCACCATTCCTCTCTCCCACACACCAATCCTCTCTCCCCCTCACCAATCCTCTCTCCCCCTTTCCCAATCCTCTCTTGCCCTCACAATCTCACCCCTCACCAATCCTCTCTCCCCCTCACCAATCCTCTCTCCCTCTCACCAATCCTCTCTTCCCCTCACCAATCCTCTCTCCCCATTACCAGTCTCTTCCCCCTCACCAATCCTCTCTCCCCCTCACCAATCCTCTCTCCCCCTCACCAATCCTCTCTCCCCTCACCAATCCTCTCTCCCCATTACCAGTCCTCTCTCCCCCTCACCAAACCTCTCTCCCACTCACCAATCCTCTCTCCCTCTCACCAATCCTCTCTTCCCCTCATCCTCTCTCCCCCTTACCAATCCTCTCTCCCCCTCACCAATCCTCTCTCCCTCTCACCAATCCTCTCTTCCCCTCACCAATCCTCTCTCCCCATTACCAATCCTCTCTCCCAATTACCAGTCCTCTCTCCCCATTACCAGTCCTCTCTCCCGATTTACCAATCCTCTCTCCCTCACCAATCCTCTCTCCCTCTCACCATTCCTCTCTCCCCATTACCAATCCTCTCTCCCTCTCACCATTCCTCTCTCCCCATTACCAATCCTCTCTCCCCCTCACCAATCCTCTCTACCTCTCACCAATCTTCTCTCCCCCTCACCAATCCTCTCTCCCTCTCACCAATCCTCTCTTCCCCTCACCAATCCTCTCTCCCCATTACCAATACTCTCTCCCAATTACCAGTCCTCTCTCCCCCTTTACCAATCCTCTCTCCCCCTCACCAATCATCTCTCCCCCTCATCAATCCTTTCTCCCCATTACCAATCCTCTCTCCCAATTACCAGTCCTCTCTCCCCATTACCAGTCCTCACCCCCTCACCAAACCTCTGTCCCTCTCACAATCTCTCCTCCCCTCACCAAACCTCTCTCACCCCTCACTTTTCCTCCTCTCCCCCTCACCAATCCTCTCTCCCCATCACCAATCCTCTCTCCCCCTCTACCATTCCTCACTCCCCGCTCAAGAGCTCGTTCTCTCCTCTCACCTATCCTCTCTTCCCCTCACCAATCCTCTCTCCCAATTAACAGTACTCTCTCCCCATTACCAGTCCTCTCTCCCCCTCACCAAAACTCTCTCCCCCTCACCAATCCTCTCTTCCCTCAAAACTTCTCCCCCTCACCATTCCTCTCCCCCTCACCATTCCCTATTCCCCCTCACCAATCCTCTCTCCACCTCACCAATCCCTCTCTCCCCCTTTACCAATCCTCTCTTGCCCTCACAATCCTCTCACCCCTCACCAATCCTCTCTCTCTCCCTCACCAAACCTATCTCCCCGTCACCAATCCTCTCTCCCCCTCACCAATACTCTCTCCCCATTACCAGTCCTCTCTCCCCTCACCAAACCTCTCTGCCCTTCACCATTCCTCTCTCCCCCCTCACCAATCCTCTCTCCCCCTCACCAATCCTCTCTCCTCACCAAACCTCTCTCACCCCTCACCTAATCCTCTCTTCCCCTCACCAATCCTCCTCCCCATTACCAGTCCTCTCCCCCTCACCAAAACTCTCTCCTCACCAATCCTCTCTTCCCCTCAAAACTTCTCTCCCCCTCACTCATTCCTCCCCTCACCATTCCTATCTCCCCCTCCACCAATCCTCTCTCCCCCTCACCAATCCTCTCTCCCCCTTACCAATCCTCTCTTGCCCTCACAATCCTCTCACCCCCTCACCAATCCTCTCTCCCCCTCACCAAACCTCTCTCCCCGTCACCAATCCTCTCTCCCCCTCACCAATACTCTCTCCCCATTACCAGTCCTCTCTCCCCCTCACCAAACCTCTCTGCCCTTCACCATTCCTCTCTCCCCCTCACCAATCCTCTCTCCCCCTCACCAATCCTCTCTTCCCCTCACCAAACCTCTCTCCCCCTCACCAATCCTCTCTTCCCCTCCAAACCTCTCTCCCCCTCACCATCCTCTCTCCCCACTCAATCCTCTCTTCCCCCACCAAACCTCTCTCTCCCCTCACCATTCCTCTCTCCCCCTCACCAATCCTCTCTCCCCCTCACCAATCCTCTCTCCCCCTTTACCAATCCTCTCTCCCAATTACCAGTCCTCTCTCCCCATTACCAGTCCTCACCGCCCTCACCAAACCTCTGTCCCCCTCACCAATCCTCTCCTCCCCTCACCAAACCTCTCTCCCCGTCACCAATCCTCTCTCCCCCTCACCAATCCTCTCTTCCCCTCACCAAACCTCTCTCCCCGTCACCAATCCTCTCTCCCCATTTACCAATCATCTCTCCCCCTCACCAATCCTCTCTACTTCTCACCAATCCTCTCTTCCCCTCACCAATCCTCTCTCCCCATTACCAATCCTCTCTCCCAATTACCAATCCTCTCTCCCCATTACCAGTCCTCTCTCCCCCTTAACCAATCCTCTCTTCCCCTCACCAATTTTCTCTCCCTCTCACCATTCCTCTCTCCACATTATCAATCCTCTCTCACTCTCAACATTCCTCTCTCCCCATTACCAATCCTCTCTCCCCCTCACCAACCCTCTCTCCCCCTCACCAAACCTCTCCCCCTCACCAATCCTCTCTTCCCCTCACCAAACCTCTCCACGTCACCAATCCTTTCTCCCCCTCACCAAACATCTCTTCCCTCACCATTCCTCTCTCCCCTCACCAATCCTCTCTCCCCTCACCAGTCCTCTCTCCCCATTACCAGTCCTTTCTCCCCATTTATCAAACCTCTCCCACTCACCATTCCTCCGCCCTCACCAAACCTCTCCAGCTCACCAATCCCCTCCTCCCCTCACCAAACCACTCTCCCCCTCACCATTCCTCCTCCCCTCACCAATCCTCTCTCCCCCTCACCAATCCTCTCTCCCCCTCACCAAACCTCTCCCCTCACCAATCCTCTCTCCCCCTCACCAATCCTCTCTCCCCTTACCAATCCCCTCCCGCTCACCAATCTCCTCCCTCCCTCACCAATCCTCTCTTCCCCTCACCAATCCTCTCTCCCATTACCAATCCCTTTCTCCCAATTACCAGTCCTCTCCCCATTACCAGTCCTCTCTCCCCTTACTCAATCCTCTCTCCTCTCACCAATCCTCTCTTCCCCCACCAATCCTCTCTCCCCATCACCAATCCTCTCTCCCCCCTCACCTAACCTCTCTCCCACTCACCAATCTTCTCTTCCCCTCAAACACCATTCCTCCCTCCCCCTCACCATTCTCTCTCCCCACCAATCCTCTCTCCCCCTAAAAATTCCCCTCTCCCCCCTCACCAATCCTCTCTCCCCATTACCAATCCTCTCTCCCCCTCACCAATCCTCTCTCCCCCTCACCAATCCTCTCTTCCCCTCACCAATCCTCTCTCCCCGTCACCAATCCTCTCTCCCCATTTACCAATCCTCTCTCCCCCTCACCAATCCTCTCTCCCTCTCACCAATCCTCTCTTCCCCTCACCAATCCTCTCTCCCCATTACCAATCCTCTCTCCCAATTACCAGTCCTCTCTCCCCATTACCAGTCCTCTCTCCCCCTTTACCAATCCTCTCCCCCTCACCAATCCTCTCTCCCTCTCACCATTCCTCTCTCCCCATTACCAGTCCTCTCTCCCCCTCACCAGTCCTCTCTCCCTCTCACCAATCCTCTCTCCCCTTCACCAATCCTCTCTCCCTCTCACCAATCCTCTCTTCCCCTCACCAATCCTCTCTCCCCATTACCAATACTCTCTCCCCCTCACCAATCCTCTCCTCCCCTCACCAAACCTCTCTCCCCCTCACCATTCCTCTCTCCCCCTTCACCAATCCTCTCTCCCCCTCACCAATCCTCTCTCCCCCTCACCAAACCTCTCTCCCCCTCACCAATCCTCTCTTCCCCTCACCAATCCTCTCTCCCCCTCACCAATCCTCTCTCCCCCTTTACCAATCCTCTCTCCTGCTCACCAATCCTCTCT
>NW_027001858.1:0-2500 GCF_036934945.1 Oncorhynchus masou masou
GAAGAAGAGAAAGGAAAAGAGAGGGCAGAGGGGGAGAAAGAGAGAAGAAGAGAAAGGAAAAGAGAGAGGGCAGAGGGGGAGAAAGAGAGAAGAAGAGAAAGGAAAAGAGAGAGGGCAGAGGGGGAGAAAGAGAGAAGAAGAGAAAGGAAAAGAGAGAGGGGCAGAGGGGGAGAAAGAGTGAAGAAGAGAAAGGAAAAGAGAGAGGGCAGAGGGGGAGAAAGAGAGAAGAAGAGAAAGGAAAAAGAGAGAGGGCAGAGGGGGAGAAAGAGAGAAGAAGAGAAAGGAAAAGAGAGAGGGCAGAGGGGGAGAAAGAGAGAAGAAGAGAAAGGAAAAGAGAGAGGGCAGAGGGGGAGGAAGAAGAGAAAGGAAAAGAGAGAGGGCAGAGGGGGAGAAAGAGAGAAGAAGAGAAAGGAAAAGAGAGAGGGCAGAGGGGGAGAAAGAGAAAAGAAGAGAAAGGAAAAGAGAGAGGGCAGAGGGGGAGAAAGAGAGAAGAAGAGAAAGGAAAAGAGAGAGGGCAGAGGGGGAGAAAGAGTGAAGAAGAGAAAGGAAAAGAGAGAGGGCAGAGGGGGAGAAAGAGAGAAGAAGAGAAAGGAAAAGAGAGAGGGCAGAGGGGGAGAAAGAGAGAAGAAGAGAAAGGAAAAGAGAGAGGGCAGAGGGGGAGAAAGAGAGAAGAAGAGAAAGGAAAAGAGAGAGGGCAGAGGGGGAGGAAGAAGAGAAAGGAAAAGAGAGAGGGCAGAGGGGGAGAAAGAGAGAAGAAGAGAAAGGAAAAGAGAGAGGGCAGAGGGGGAGAAAGAGAAAAGAAGAGAAAGGAAAAGAGAGAGGGCAGAGGGGGAGAAAGAGAGAAGAAGAGAAAGGAAAAGAGAGAGGGCAGAGGGGGAGAAAGAGAGAAGAAGAGAAAGGAAAAGAGAGAGGGCAGAGGGGGAGAAAGAGTGAAGAAGAGAGATACGTTTTTCATTTCAATGACAGTAGGGAACAGAGGATGGAAGAGGAGAGGAGAATAGAATAATAGAGAGAGAGAGAGAGAGAGAGAGAGAGATTAGTGGTTGAAGCCAGCTGCCAAATGATGCCCTTGATTGCCTGTGTTCTCGTTTGGAAACAGAAGGTGTGAGGGTGATTAGACCGAGGCTCCAGACCGGGGCTCCAGCACTGATGAACAGATGCTGATAACAAAGACCATGTTCATTGTGGTTAATAGTCAGGCACTGCCAGGCAGGGTTGGCTGGCTCACTGGCTGCTGAGGATAGGGGAAAAAACCTGCCTCCATATCTCCTCTCCTCCTCCTCTTCCTCCTCCTCCTTCTCTTTTCCTTCTCCTCCTCTTCCTTCTTCTCCTTCTTCTCCCCCTCCTCCTCCTCCTCCTTATCCTCTCCCTTCATGAGAGAGAGATATGCTCTCTACACTAATGTTTGGGCTGTACAATAACATAATGAGCCTGGTATTTGCAAGAAAAGGTAATGATAATCAGTCACAAGGACGGAGTGGAGGGAGGATGGTATGGTACAGGGGAATGATGTTTCTGCCTCTAGGAGTGGAGGGAGGATGGTAGGGGACATGGGAATAATGGTTCTACCTCTAGGAGTGGAGGGAGGATGGTATGGTACAGGGGAATAATGGTTCTGCCTCTAGGAGTGGAGGGAGGATGGTAGGGTACAGGGGAATGATGGTTCTGCCTCTAGGAGTGGAGGGAGGATGGTAGGGGACAGGGGAATAATGGTTCTACCTCTAGGAGTGGAGGGAGGATGGTATGGTACAGGGGAATAATGGTTCTGCCTCTAGGAGTGGAGGGAGGATGGTAGGGGACAGGGGAATAATGGTTCTGCCTCTAGGAGTGGAGGGAGGATGGTAGGGGACAGGGGAATAATGGTTCTGCCTCTAGGAGTGGAGGGAGGATGGTAGGGGACAGGGGGACGATGGTTATACATGTCGTCGCTGCGTTCATTCATTATTTACAGGATCTTAAAGGCTGGATAGGGTTGGAACTAAGGGAACTAAGGGTGTTAACTTTTAGCTTGTGATTGTGTTTTGTTGGTTTTAGAGTTGTGGTGGGGATGTCAGCAAATCAAGACCATATTTTGGCTTAAATGGGTATCTCTTCATTGTTTTCAGTTTGAATTTGATTATTGTCTAGCAGTTAATGAACTTGCTATTAGCTAAAAGACAAGTAGGAGTTTCTAAAACCAAATGTATTGTTGTTATACAGTACTTCTTTTGAGTCTCTCATCTGAAGTGGAACTGAACATTCTGTCCTGTTGAGCAACAGAATAAGATTACAAACACAGCTACAAGCAGAAGGGTCGATGCCTTTCATTTTATTTAACCTTTATATTTAACTAGGCAAGTCAGTTAAAGAACAAATTCTTATTTACAATGACGTCCTACCCATCCAGCCAAACCCGGACGACACTGGGCCAATTGGCCAGGTGTGATGCAGCCTGAATGTCACTGTACAGCCCTAATATAGAACATTCTGTCCTGCTGAGTATGAAATGGACACCAGTCTG
>NW_027001859.1:0-6986 GCF_036934945.1 Oncorhynchus masou masou
ACATTTACATTTACATTTAAGTTAGAGAGCGACTTACAAATTGGTGAATTCACCTTATGACATCCAGTGGAACAGCCACTTTACAATAGTGCATCTAAATCATTTAAGGGGGGGTGAGAAGGATTACTTTATCCTATCCTAGGTATTCCTTAAAGAGGTGGGGTTTCAGGTGTCTCCGGAAGGTGGTGATTGACTCCGCTGTCCTGGCGTCGTGAGGGAGTTTGTTCCACCATTGGGGGCCAGAGCAGCGAAGAGTTTTGACTGGGCTGAGCAGGAACTGTACTTCCTCAGTGGTAGGGAGGCGAGCAGGCCAGAGGTGGATGAACGCAGTGCCCTTGTTTGGGTGTAGGGCCTGATCAGAGCCTGGAGGTACTGCGGTGCCGTTCCCCTCACAGCTCCGTAGGCAAGCACCATGGTCTTGTAGCGGATGCGAGCTTCAACTGGAAGCCAGTGGAGAGAGCGGAGGAGCGGGGTGACGTGAGAGAACTTGGGAAGGTTGAACACCAGACGGGCTGCGGCGTTCTGGATGAGTTGTAGGGGTTTAATGGCACAGGCAGGGAGCCCAGCCAACAGCGAGTTGCAGTAATCCAGACGGGAGATGACAAGTGCCTGGATTAGGACCTGCGCCGCTTCCTGTGTGAGGCAGGGTCGTACTCTGCGGATGTTGTAGAGCATGAACCTACAGGAACGGGCCACCGCCTTGATGTTAGTTGAGAACGACAGGGTGTTGTCCAGGATCACGCCAAGGTTCTTAGCGCTCTGGGAGGAGGACACAATGGAGTTGTCAACCGTGATGGCGAGATCATGGAACGGGCAGTCCTTCCCCGGGAGGAAGAGCAGCTCCGTCTTGCCGAGGTTCAGCTTGAGGTGGTGATCCGTCATCCACACTGATATGTCTGCCAGACATGCCGAGATGCGATTCGCCACCTGGTCATCAGAAGGGGGAAAGGAGAAGATTAATTGTGTGTCGTCTGCATAGCAATGATAGGAGAGACCATGTGAGGTTATGACAGAGCCAAGTGACTTGGTGTATAGCGAGAATAGGAGAGGGCCTAGAACAGAGCCCTGGGAGACACCAGTGGTGAGAGCGCGTGGCGAGGAGACAGATTCTCGCCACGCCACCTGGTAGGAGCGACCTGTCAGGTAGGACGCAATCCAAGCGTGGGCTGCGCCGGAGATGCCCAACTCGGAGAGGGTGGAGAGGAGGATCTGATGGTTCACAGTATCGAAGGCAGCCGATAGGTCTAGAAGGATGAGAGCAGAGGAGAGAGAGTTAGCTTTAGCAGTGCGGAGCGCCTCCGTGATACAGAGAAGAGCAGTCTCAGTTGAATGACTAGTCTTGAAACCTGACTGATTTGGATCAAGAAGGTCATTCTGAGAGAGATAGCGGGAGAGCTGGCCAAGGACGGCATGTTCAAGAGTTTTGGAGAGAAAAGAAAGAAGGGATACTGGTCTGTAGTTGTTGTCATCGGAGGGGTCGAGTGTAGGTTTTTTCAGAAGGGGTGCAACTCTCGCTCTCTTGAAGACGGAAGGGACGTAGCCAGCGGTCAGGGATGAGTTGATGAGCGAGGTGAGGTAAGGGAGAAGGTCTCCGGAAATGGTCTGGAGAAGAGAGGAGGGGATAGGGTCAAGCGGGCAGGTTGTTGGGCGGCCGGCCGTCACAAGAAGCGAGATTTCATCTGGAGAGAGAGGGGAGAAAGAGGTCAGAGCACAGGGTAGGGCAGTGTGAGCAGAACCAGCGGTGTCGTTTGACTTAGCAAACGAGGATCGGATGTCGTTGACCTTCTTTTCAAAATGGTTGACGAAGTCATCTGCAGAAAGGGAGGAGGGGGGGGAGGGGGAGGAGGATTCAGGAGGGAGGAGAAGGTGGCAAAGAGCTTCCTAGGGTTAGAGGCAGATGCTTGGAATTTAGAGTGGTAGAAAGTGGCTTTAGCAGGAGAGACAGAGGAGGAAAATGTAGAGAGGAGGGAGTGAAAGGATGCCAGGTCCGCAGGGAGGCGAGTTTTCCTCCATTTCCGCTCGGCTGCCCGGAGCCCTGTTCTGTGAGCTTTTATTTAACTATTTAAAATGTCAACTTAAATAGGATGATATCAGAGTTGTTTCCATTTCTCTTTAGGCAACTCTATAACATATATATCTTCCTCTCACCTTCCTTTTTCTGTCTCATTTTTGCCTCCATCATTTCTCTTGTTGCTCCTTCTGTCTATCATTTTCTTTCTTACTTTCTCACTCTTCTCTATGTCCCAAGTCCTGTCATGTCTCTCTCTCCTTTCTCTCTCTATTCCCCTTTGCCCTGTCTCTCACCTCTATGTCCCCTTCTTGCCCTGTCTCTCACCTCTATGTCCCCTCTTGCCCTGTCTCTCACCCTATGTACCCTTCTTGCTCTCTCACTCACCTCTATGTCCCCTCTTGCCTTGTCACTCACCTCTATGTCCCTCTTGCCCTGTCACTCACCTCTATGTCCCCTCTTGCCCTTGTCTCTCACCTCTATATCCCCTCTTGCCCTGTCTCTCACCTCTATATACCCTCTTGCCCTGTCTCTCACCTCTATATACCCTATTCCCCTTCTCTCACCTCTATGTCCCCTCTTGCCCTGTCTCTCACCTCTATATCCCCTCTTGCCCTGTCTCTCACCTCTATATCCCCTCTTGCCCTGTCTCTCACCTCTATGCCCCCTCTTGCCATGTCTCTCACCTCTATGTCCCCTCTTGCCCTGTCTCTCACCTCTATATCCCCTCTTGCCCTGTCTCTCACCTCTATGTTCCCTCTTGCCCTGTCTCTCACCTCTATGTCCCCTCTTGCCCTGTCTCTCACCTCCTATATACCCTCTTGCCCTGTCTCTCACCTCTATGTACCCTCTTCCCCTGTCACTCACCTCATGTCCCCTCTTGCCCTGTCTCTCACCTCTATATACCCTCTTGCCCTGTCTCTCACCTCTATGTCCCCTCTTGCCCTGTCTCTCACCTCTATATACCCTCTTGCCCTGTCTCTCACCTCTATGTCCCCTCTTGCCCTGTCTCTCACCTCTATATACCCTCTTGCCCTGTCTCTCTCTCTCCTTCTCTCTCCATGTCCCAAGTCTTGCCCTGTCTCTCTCTCCATGTCCCAAGTCTTGTCCTGTCTCTCTCTCCTTCTCTCTCCATGTCCCAAGTCTTGCCGTCTCTCTCTCCTTCTCTCTCCATGTCCCAAGTCTTGCCCTGTCTCTCTCTCATTCTCTCTCCATGTCCCAAGTCTTGCCCTGTCTCTCTCTCCTTCTCTCTCCATGTCCCAAGTCTTGCCCTGTGTCTCTCTCCACGTCCCAAGTCTTGCCCTGTCTCTCTCTCCACGTCCCAAGTCTTGCCCTGTCTCTCTCTCCTTCTCTCTCCATGTCCCAAGTCTTGCCCTGTCTCTCCTTCTCTCTCCACGTCCCAAGTCTTGCCCTGTCTCTCTCTCCACGTCCCAAGTCTTGCCCTGTCTCTCTTTCCACATCCCAAGTCTTGCACTGTCTCTCTTCTCCACGTCCCAAGTCTTGCCCTGTCTCTCTCCACGTCCCAAGTCTTGCCCTGTCTCTCCCTCCACATCCCAAGTCTTGCCCTGTCTCTCTCCACGTCCCAAGTCTTGCCCTGTCTCTCTCTCTCCACGTCCCAAGTCTTGCCCTGTCTCTCTCTCCACATCCCAAGTCTTGCCCTGTCTCTCTTCCACGTCCCAAGTCTTGCCCTGTCTCTCTCCAATATCCCAAGTCTTGCCCTGTCTCTCTCCCATGTCCCAAGTCTTGCCCTGTCTCTCACTCCCTCCTTTATCTCTCTTATCTCTTCCCTTCTACAATATCGCTCCCAGGTCTCTGTGGAAACACCATACAGTAAATTCACCTATCCATGATGCTTGAGCAGCTGTTGTTATTGTTCCGATTTGCTCTTGTTACTCTCTGTTGACTCTGTTTCAAATGACACTTTATCAATCAAGACCACAGATAACCGTGTGTGTGTGTGTGTGTGTGTGTGTGTGTGTGTGTGTGTGTGTGTGTGTGTGTGTGTGTGTTAGTGTGTGTGTGTGTGTGTGTGTGTGTGCGCATGTGCACGCGTGCGTGCGTGCGTGCGTGCGTGCGTGCGTGCGTGTGCGTGTGCGTGTGTGTGTGTGTGTGTGTGTGTGGGCTTCTAAAGCAGTGAGATGAATACTCCTGCAATCAGATTAAAAACAGATTAAAAAGACACTGTGGTCAGAGTTGTGAAAGCATTCAGTGTGTTTCTCTAGGTGGCTGTACCCAGATCAGGTAGTATGTGAGAGTATCTAGATTCTACAACATCCTCTTGGTTCCAACCATCAAAGCCTTAACTCCTCTATTGTTCCTTGTTCTGAGGAGAAACAGAAGTCGTACTGCGTTAGGGTTTTGAAGTCCGGATAGAGAGAAGGATGGAGGGAGAGAGAGGGGGATAATGGTGGGTTGGATGAGGGGAGGGGGGGGGTTGTGGGGATACTGCCAGTACCTGGAGTCACATCGGAAGAGAGACTTAGTTGATTCTTCTCCGAAGCCAGAACGTCAGAACATGCCGGTCGGAACAGGAAAGGGAAGACACCTGGGAATGAGAATGAAAACAGAGGGGAAGGAGGAGAGGAGAGGGAAGGGGTGATCGCTTAAGACATGGGATACAGACCGGAGGTGTGGAGGTGTGTGTGTGTGTGTGTGTGTGTGTGTGTGTGTGTGTGTGTGTGTGTGTGTGTGTGTGTGTGTGTGTGTGTGTGTGTGTGTGTGTGTGTGTGTGTAGTAGTAGTAGTAGTATTCTCTTTCTATTCCATACAGTAGCGGATACAACTCTCTATCTGGTGTGATGTGGTCTGGAATGATAACACAGGCTTCAATACTATCCCAGGTGAGACTGTGGGGAAATTCCCAACCCTAAACCACAACCCACTACCAAGATGTACAACAGGAGAGAGAGGACATTTAAACAAGCATAGCCCAGAGGTTGTCATGACATATAACTGGTCTATAACTAGGAACCAGAGGTTGTCATGACATATAACTGGTCTATAACTAGGAACCAGAGGTTGTCATGACATATAACTGGTCTATAACTAGGAACCAGAGGGTTTCATGACATATAACTGGTCTATAACTAGGAACCAGAGGTTGTCATTACATATAACTATAACTACTTCACTATTGTAAAGTGGCTGTTCCACTGGATGTCAGAAGGTGAATTCACCAATTTGTAAGTCGCTCTGGATAAGAGCGTCTGCTAAATGACTTAAATGTAATGTAAATGTAATATAACTGGTCTATAACTAGGAACCAGAGGTTGTCATTACATATAACTGGTCTATAACTAGGAACCAGAGGTTGTCATTACATATAACTGGTCTATAACTAGGAACCAGAGGTTTTCATTACATATAACTGGTCTATAACTAGGAACCAGAGGTTTCATTACATATATGTGCAGGTAGGGAGAGAGGGTGGGATGGAGGGTGGGAGATGTGGAGAGGGATTTGAATGGCTGGCCATGGCTGGTGTGGCTGCCTTCCGAGAACTCATAGGCGATCCAATAATCCTCCACTGCCTTCCATTTTGCTAGCAAACGTGCAATCTTTGGAAAATCTAATTGATGATGATACACAACTCTAATATCTTATGCTTCACGGAGTCGTGGCTGAACGATGAAATTATCAACATCCAGCCACCTGGTTATACGCTGTATCGTTTGGATAGAACAGTGGCATCTGGTAAGACAAGGGGCGGCGGACTATGCATTCTTGTAAATAACAGCTGGTGCACGATATCTAAGGAAGTCTTGAGGTTTTACTCGCCTGAGGTAGTGTATCTCATGATAAGCTGTAGACCACACTATCTACCTAGAGAGTTCTAATCTGTATTTTTCATAGCTGTCTACATACCATCACAGACTGATGCTGGCACTAAGACCACACTGAATGAGCTGCATTCCGCAAACAGGAAAACGCTCACCCAGAGGTGGCGCTCCTAGTGTCCATGGACTTTAACGCAGGGAAACTTAGTCCATCTTACCAAATGCCTATCAGCATGTTAAATGTGCAACCAGAGGGAAAACAACTGTGGACCACCTTTACTCCACACAGAGAGACTACAGCTACAGGGCTGTTTTACTAGCACAGATTGGAATATGTTCCGGGATTCCTCCGATGGCATTGAGGAGTACATCACATCAGTCATTGGCTTCATCAATATGTGCACCGATGACATCGTCCCACAGTGACCGTACATACATACCCCAACCGAAGCTTAAAATAAATCCCCAACCATCAAACAGGCAAAGCGACAATACAGGACTAAGATAGAATTGTACTACACCGGCTCTGACGCTCGTCGGATGTGGCAGGGCTTGGAAACCATTACAGACTACAAAGGGAAGCACAGCCGAGAGCTGCCCAGTGACACGAGCCTAGCAGACGAGCTAAACTACTTCGAAGCTTGCTTCGATGCAAATAACACTGAAACCGATGTGAGTAAGACCTTTAAAATGGTCAACATTCACAAGGCTGCAGGGTTGACGGATTACCAGGACGTGTACTCCGAGCATGTACTGACCAACTCGCAAGTGTCTTCACTGACATTTTCAACCTCTCCCTGTCTGAGTCTGTAATACCCAGGAGAAGGAGAAGTACTCCAGATATATCAAACTGACCCTAGGCCCCCGACACATAAACTACTGCAGCATAAATACTGAGGCTGAGACAGGAGGGGATGAGACAGGAGGGTCAGGAAACACTGTGGCCACATCCGATGATACCCCCAGACAGGGTCAAATAGGAAGGATATAACCCCACCCACTTTGTCAAAGCACAGCCCCCACACCACTAGAGGGATATCTTCAACCACCAACTTACCATCTTGAGACAAGGCCGAATACAGCCCACAAAGATCTCCCCCACGGCACAGCCCAAGGGGGCGCCAACCCAGACAGGAAGATCACAAAAGGAACATCTATGTGAGCATGCTATTCATTGCCTACAGCTCAGCGTACATTATTAAG
>NW_027001860.1:0-6982 GCF_036934945.1 Oncorhynchus masou masou
TTAACTGGTTGAAACTCCCCATCCCGGATCCGGGATCGTGACTAAAGCCTCAGGCTCATTAGCATAACGCAACGTTAACGATTTCTGAAAATCGCAAATAAAATGAATATAATGCGCCTGCTCAAGCTTAGCCTTTTCTTAACAACACTGTCATCTCAGATTTTCAAAATATGCTTTGAACCATAGAAATTGACTAATTTGTAAGAGTATGCTAAGCTAGCTTAGCATTTTGAGTAGCATTTAGCACGCAACATTTTCACAAAAACCAGATAACCAAATAAATAAAATCATTTACCTTGAAGAGCTTGGATGTTTTCAATGAGGAGACTCTCAGTTACATACCAAATGCGCAGTTTTTCCTGAAAGCGTCTGTGTGTAGGAGAAATCGTTCCGTTTTGTACATCGCATTTGGCTACCGAAACGAACCGAAAATTCAGTCACCTACAACGTCAAAATTTTTCCGAATTAACTCCATAATATCGACCGAAACATGGCAAACGTTGTTTGGAATCAATCCTCAAGGTGTTTTTTCACATATCTCTTCATTGATATATCGTTCGTGGAAGCTTGCATTCTTTCTAAATTCCATGGAAAATACTTGCAGCTGACTTTGCGCACCACTTCGCGCAGGACACCGGGCGGACACCTGGTAAATGTGGTCTCTATGGTCAATCTTCCAATGATATGCCTACAAATACGTCACAATGCTGCAGACACCTTGGGGAAACGACAGAAAGGGCAGACTTACTCCTCTCGCATTCACAGCCATATAAGGAGACAATGGAAACAGAGCCTCAAAATCCTGCTCATTTCCTGGATGCCATCTCATCTTGGTTTTGCCTGAAGCTCACGTTCTAGGGCACGCACAGAAAATATCTTTGTAGTTCTGGACACGTCAGAGTGTTTTCTTTCCAAAGCTATCAATTGTATGCATAGTCGAGCATCTTTTTGTGACAAAATATCTTGTTTAAAACGGGAACGTTTTTCATCCAAAAATGAAATAGCGCCCCCATAGCATCAAGAGGTTAATCCTCCTCTTCCGGTTTTTGATCATCTTAATCTTCCACCTCCTCCTTCACTTCCTTGTCTCCCCCTCATCTCACCCATTCTCTCTCTTCTGTCCTCCTCCTCCGCCTCTTCTCCCCTCCTCTCCTAATCCTCCTCTCTTCTCCCATGTCTCCTCTCTCCCTGCAGGGTATCCTGGGGCTGAGTCTGTACCAGTGGAAGGTGATGACCTATGAGGACTACACCTACCCCACCTGGTCCATGGTGATGGGCTGGCTGATGGTGTTGTGTTCTGTCATCTGGATCCCAATCATGTTTGTCATCAAAATGCACTTGGCCCCAGGCAGCTTTACAGAGGTATGTATGGGACACAATACCACGCACACATGTTTGTAAGCCTGTTTGTATGTCCCATAAATACATTTCAGATCTGCTCCTTTTTCTTAGTCACCCATTGAAATGTCCTGGGGAAAGGAATGTTTTTAGGACTGTAAATATTTTTGTGTTTTTAGCACATGTAAGCAACATTTACGTTTGTCTGTAGCATACAGAAGTTAGTTTTTTGTTATTTAATACATGTCCCGGTTTGATATTGCCTGTGCTATTGATAGTCTGTAACCTCGAGGGTCATATCTTTGAGGTTCTTCTGTAGTATTGTTGTGTATAGAAATAATCTAAACAATAACCAACAATCCACACAAATTGTGACTATGAACTTCCTGTCACTGTGAGTTACTTCAACACACTATGTATGATTTTTTATTTATTTAACCAGGCAAGTCAGTTAATAAACTTGTTAACGGTACAGGTTCCCCAGCGGGAACCACACCCCCCTGCTCAACTCAAACGGTGGCGCACAGAATGCAAAAATATTCTTAGAAATATTTAACCTCCACACATTAACAAGTCCAATAGCTCAAATGAAAGATAAACACCTTGTTCATCTACACAGCGTGTCAGATTTCTAAAATGTTTTACGGCGAAAACATAGCACATATTTATGTCAAACCACCACAAAGACACAGACGATATGCAGCCATTTTGTCGAACAAAAGATGCAATCCCAAACGCAGGATTAAAAGAAAAATAATTCACTAACCTTTTGAAAGTCTTCATCAGATGACAGTAATAGGACATGTTACACAGTACATTTATGTTCTTTTCAATAATATGCAATTTATATCCATAAATCTCTGTTTACATTGACACCATGTTCAGAAAATGCTCAAAAATGTCCGGAGAAATTATAGATAGCTCCGCCAGATAACAGAAATACACATCATAAACTTTGACTAAATATACATGTTCTACATATAGTTAGAAAGATACACTGCTTCTTAAAACCTCTTGATACTCCCCATCCCGGATCCGGGATCGTGAATAAAGCCTCAGCTCATTAGCATAACGCAACGTTAACGATTTCTGAAAATGAGTAGCATTTAGCACGCAACATTTACACAAAAACCAGATAACCAAATAAATAAAATCATTTACCTTTGAAGAGCTTCGGATGTTTTCAATGAGGAGACTCTCAGTTACATAGCAAATGTTCAGTTTTTCCTGAAAGAATCTTTGTGTAGGAGAAATCGCTCCGTTTTGTACATCACATTTGGCTACCGAAACGAACCGAAAATTCAGTCACCAACAACGTCAAACTTTTTCCGAATTAACTCCATAATATCGACCGAAACATGGCAAACGTTGTTTGGAATCAATCCTCAAGGTGTTTTTTCACATATCTCTTCATTGATATACCGTTCGTGGAAGCCTGCTTTCTCTGAATTCCATGGAAAAATACTTGCAGCTGAGGTTTGCGCACCAATTTCGGGCGCAGGACACCGGGCGGACACCTGGTAAATGTGGTCTCTTATGGTCAATCTTCCAATGATATGCCTAAAAATACGTCACAATGCTGCAGACACCTTGGGGAAACGACAGAAAGGGCAGGCTCATTCCTCTCGCATTCACAGCCATATAAGGAGACAATGGAAAACGGAGCCTCAAAAATCCTGCTGATTTCCCTGGATGCCGTTTCATCTTGGTTTTGCCTGTAGCTCACGTTCTAGGGCACGCACAGAGAATATCTTTGCAGTTCTGGAAACGTCAGAGTGTTTTCTTTACAAAGCTATCAATTATATGCATAGTCGAGCATCTTTGTGACAAAATATCTTGTTTAAAACGGGAACGTTTTTCATCCAAAAATGAAATAGCGCCCCCAGAGTTTCAAGAGGTTATTATTATTATTATATTATTATTATTATTATTATAAGAGGTTAATGCAACCGCTGTGTCACATTTATTTTTAACGTTACGGAATTAGTTCACTATGCAATAATCTGAGACTGCGCTCAGACATAAGCAATATTTCGCTATGTTGGAGTCAACAGAAATATAAAAATTACAACATAAATATTCCTTACCTTTGATGGTCTTCGATCAGAATGTAGTGGAAGGGAGTCATACTTACCCAATACATCGTTTTGTTTCAGTTCGGGTGTCCATATAGTTGCAGCTGTTCAGGGAAGCTAGAAACCATTATACACAGGCAATTAGAAAAGCCAAGGCTAGCTTTTTCAAGCAAAAATTTGCTTCCTGCAACACTAATTCAAAAAAGTTCTGGGACACTGTAAAGTCCATGGAGAATAAGAACACCTCCTCCCAGCTGCCCACTGCACTGAAGATAGGAAACACTGTCACCACTGATAAATCCACCATAATTGAGAATTTCAATAAGCATTTTTCTACGGCTGGCCATGCTTTCCACCTGGCTACTCCTACCCCGGTCAACAGCACTGCACTCCCCACAGCAACTCGCCCAAGCCTTCCCCATTTCTCCTTCTCCCAAATCCGTTCAGCTGATGTTCTGAAAGAGTTGAAATATCTGGACCCTACAAATCAGCCGGGCTAGACAATCTGACCCTTTTTCTTTCTAAAATTATCTGCCGAAATTGTTGCCACCCCTATTACTAGCCTGTTCAACCTCTCTTCGTGTCATCTGAGATCCCCAAAGATTGGAAAGCTGCTGCGGGTCATCCCTCTTCAAAGGGGGGACACTCTGACCCAAAACTGCTACAGACCTATATCTATCCTACCATGCCTTTCTAAGGTCTTCGAAAGCCAAGTCAACAAACAGATTACCGACCATTTCGAATCTCACCATACTTTCTGCGATGCAATCTGGTTTCAGAGCTGGTCATGGGTGCACCTCAGCCACGCTCAAGGTCCTAACGATATCTTAACCGCCATCGAGCAGAAACATTACTGTGCAGCCGTGTTCATTGATCTGGCCAAGGCTTTCGACTCTGTCAATCACCACATCCTCATCGGCAGACTCCGACAGCCTTGGTTTCTCAAACATTGCCTCCTGGTTCACCAACTACTTCTCTGATAGAGTTCAGTGTGTCAAATCGGAGGGTCTGCTGTCCGGACCTCTGGCAGTCTCTATGGGGGTGCCACAGGGTTCAATTCTTGGACCGACTTTCTTCTCTGTATACATCAATGAGGTCGCTCTTGCTGCTGGTGAGTCTCTGATCCACCTTTACGCAGACAACACCATTCTGTATACTTCTGGCCCTTCTTTGGACACTGTGTTAACAACCCTCCAGGCAAGCTTCAATGCCATACAACTTTCCTTCCGTGGCCTCCAATTGCTCTTAAATACAAGTAAAAACTAAATGCATGCTCTTCAATCAATCGCTAATTCAAGACCTGCCCGCCTGTCCAACATCACTACTCTGGACGGCTCTGATTTAGAATACGTGGACAACTACAATACTTAGGTGTCTGGGTTAGACTGTAAACTCTCCTTCCAGACCCATATCAAATATCTCCAATCCAAAGTTAAATCTAGAATTGGCTTCCTATTTCGCAACAAAGCATCCTTCACTCATGCTGCCAAAACATACCCCTGTAAAACTGACCATCCTACCAATCTTCGACTTTGGCGATGTCATTTACAAAATAGCCTCCAATAACCCTACTCAACAAATTGATGCAGTCTATCACAGTGCAATCCGTTTGTCACCAAAGCCCCATATACTACCCACCATTGCGACCTGTACGTCCGTTGGCTGGCCCGCCCTCATACTCGCCGCCAAACCCACTGGCTCCATGTCATCTACAAGACCCTGCTAGGTAAAGTCCCCCTTATCTCAGCTCGCTGGTCACCATAGCATCTCCCACTTGTAGCACACGCTCCAGCAGGTATATCTCTAGTCACCCCAAAACCAATTCTTTCTTTACGCCTCTCCTTCCAGTTCTCTGCTGCCAATGACTGGAACGAACTGCAAAAAGCACTGAAACTGGAAACACTTATCTCCCTCACTAGCTTTAAGCACCAACTGTCAGAGCAGCTCACAGATTACTGCACCTGTACATAGCCCACCTATATTTTAGCCCAAACAACTACCTCTTTCCCTACTGTATTTAATTAATTTATTTATTTTGCTCCTTTTGCACCCCCATTATTTTTATTTCTACTTTGCACATTCTTCCATTGCAAATCTACCATTCCAGTGTTTTACTTGCTATATTGTATTTACTTTGCCACCATGGCATTTTTTTGCCTTTACCTCCGTTATCTCACCTCATTTGCTCACATCGTATATAGACTTGTTTATACTGTATTATTGACTGTATGTTTGTTTTACTCCATGTGTAACTCTGTGTCATTGTATGTGTCGAACTGCTTTGCTTTATCTTGGCCAGGTCGCAATTGTAAATGAGAACTTGTTCTCAACTTGCCTACCTGGTTAAATACAGGTGAAATAAATAAAATAAATAAATAAAATAGTAGCATATGCTACCACTTTCAGCTCAAATGCACCAAAAATTACTTCTGGTCCAGAACAGTTGCGCATCAAAACTTCACTCAAACTAAGTGCAGAATCAAGCTTTAGGATGTTATAAACGTACAAAACGATTGGCATTACAACCGGACAATCGTACTTCATCTCAGGCAAGCTGGAACAGAGGAAGGTCTGTGTCCAATTCGCGCCCTAACGCACATGTATTTTCTCGCGACACCCACTGTTTTTCGTCTCAAAGGGTCAAAGTTCATGGGATTTGCACAATTAAACGCTCTACTGAATGATGACATCTAGTGGAAGACATAAAAAGTGTTTCCAGATCCATAGCTGGTTGGGAAGGGTGGGGGCGATGACGTCAAAGTTGCCCCAACTTTCTGGATGCCAAAACTAGTTTGGGAGATTGCCTGCCCTGTGAGTTCTGCTATACTTACAGACATAATTCAAACGGTTTTAGAAGCTTTAGAGTGTTTTCTATCCGACAATAATTATTATATGCATATATTAGCAATTTTGAACAGATTTTTTCTCAGTTTACTATGGGCATGCAATTCATCCAACGGGGGCAGTATTATGCCTAGCCTTAAGAAAAATGCTTAATTACAATGACGGCCTAGGAACAGTGGGTTAATTGCCTTGTTCGGGGACAGAACAACAGATTTTTACCTTGTCAGCTCGGGGATTCGATCAAGCAACCTTTCGTTTACTGGCCCAACACTCTAACCCCTAGGCTACCTGCCTATGTGAGCATGACTGTTGGAAGTATAAGGTAAGCACTGAGCTACGTAGTTGCAGGGTTGCCTAGTGGTTAGAGCGTTGGACTAGTAACCGGATCTGTCGTTCTGCCCCTGAACAGGCAGATAACCCACTGTTCCTAGGCCGTCATTGAAAATAAGAATTTGTTCTTAACTGACTTGCCTAGTTAAATAAAGATAAAATAAAAAATTTGAAAAATAAACAGACCCATTCCGTTTTTTCACATTTTGTTAAGTTACAGCCTTATTTTAAAATGGTTTAAATTACAATAAATTTCATCAATCTACACACAATACACCATAATGACAAAGCAAATATTCTAATTGTAATTTTTGTAAAATGATTATAACACACAGAAATTCTTTATTTACATAAGTATTCAGACCCTTTGCTATGAGACTCGAAATTGAGCTCAG
>NW_027001861.1:0-6981 GCF_036934945.1 Oncorhynchus masou masou
TTCACCCCAGTCTTCCCCAGTCTCACTCAGTCACTAGCAACACCTACAGGTGGGTTATGATTTATCCCAGTCATCCCCAGTCTCACTCAGTCACTAGCAACACCTACAGGTGGGTTATGATTTTACCCCAGTCTTCCCCAGTCTGACTCAGTCACTAGCAACACCTACAGGTGGGTTATGATTTATCCCAGTCATCCCCAGTCTCACTCAGTCACTAGCAACACCTACAGGTGGGTAATGATTTTACCCCAGTCTTCCCCAGTCTGACTCAGTCACTAGCAACACCTACAGGTGGGTTATGATTTCATCCCAGTCTTCCCCAGTCTCACTCAGTCACTAGCAACACCTACAGGTGGGTTATGATTTATCCCAGTCTTCCCCAGTCTCACTCAGTCACTAGCAACACCTACAGGTGGGTTATGATTTTACCCCAGTCTTCCCCAGTCTCACTCAGTCACTAGCAACACCTACAGGTGGGTTTATGATTTTACCCCAGTCTTCCCCAGTCTCACTCAGTCACTAGCAACACCTACAGGTGGGTTATGATTTATCCCAGTCTTCCCCAGTCTCACTCAGTCACTAGCAACACCTACAGGTGGGTTATGATTTTACCCCAGTCTTCCCCAGTCTCACTCAGTCACTAGCAACACCTACAGGTGGGTTGGCGATTTTACCCCAGTCTTCCCCAGTCTCACTCAGTCACTAGCAACACCTACAGGTGGGTTATGATTGATCCCAGTCTTCCCAAATCTCACCAGTCACTAGTAACACCCACAGGTGGGTTATGATTTATCCCAGTCTTCCCCAGTCTCACCTAGTCACTAGCAACACCTACAGGTGGGTTATGATTTATCCCAGTCTTCCCCAGTCTCACCAGTCACTAGCAACACCTACAGGTGGGTTAGTGATTTATCCCAGTCTTCCCCAGTCTCACTCAGTCACTAGCAACACCTACAGGTGGGTAATGATTTACCCCAGTCTTCCCCAGTCTGACTCAGTCACTAGCAACACCTACAGGTGGGTTATGATTTATCCCAGTCTTCCCCAGTCTCACTCAGTCACTAGCAACACCTACAGGTGGGTTATGATTTATCCCCAGTCTTCCCAGTCTCACTCAGTCACTAGCAACACCTACAGGTGGGTTAAGATTTTACCCCAGTCTTCCCAGTCTCACTCAGTCACTAGCAACACCTACAGGTGGGTTATGATTTTACCCAGTCTCCCCAGTCTCACTCAGTCACTAGCAACACCTACAGGTGGGTTATGATTTATCCCAGTCTTCCCCAGTCTCACTCAGTCACTAGCAACACCTACAGGTGGGTTATGATTTTATCCCAGTCTTCCCCAGTCTCACTAGTCACTAGCAACACCTACAGGTGGGTTATGATTTATCCCAGTCTTCCCCAGTCTCACTCAGTCACTAGCAACACCTACAGGTGGGATTTTATGATTTAGTCTCCCAGTCACTTCCCCAGTCTCACTCAGTCACTAGCAACACCTACAGGGGTGGTCTTCCCAACTCACCAGTCACTTCAGCAACACCTACAGGGGTTATAATTTCATCCCAGTCTTCCCCAGTCTCACTCAGTCACTAGCAACACCTACAGGTGGGTTATGATTTATCCCAGTCTTCCCAGTCTCACTCAGTCACTAGCAACACCTACAGGTGGGTTATGATTGATCCCAGTCTTCCCCAGTCTCACTCAGTCACTAGCAACACCTACAGGTGGGTAAATGATTTCCCCCAGTCTTCCCCAGTCTCACTCAGTCACTAGCAACACCTACAGGTGGGTTATGATTTATCCCCAGTCTTCCCCAGTCTCACTCAGTCACTAGCAACACCTACAGGTGATATGATTTTACCCTGTCTTCCCAGTCTCACTCAGTCACTAGCAACACCTACAGGTGGGTTATGATTTCACCCCAGTCTTCCCCAGTCTCACTCAGTCACTAGCAACACCTACAGGTGGGTTATGATTTATCCCAGTCTTCCCCAGTCTCACTCAGTCACTAGCAACACCTACAGGTGGGTTATGATTTTACCCCAGTCTTCCCCAGTCTCACTCAGTCACTAGCAACACCTACAGGTGGGTTATGATTTATCCCAGTCTTCCCCAGTCTCACTCAGTCACTAGCAACACCTACAGGTGGGTTATGATTTTACCCCAGTCTTCCCCAGTCTCACTCAGTCACCAGCAACACCTACAGGTGGGTTATGATTTTACCCCAGTCTTCCCCAGTCTCACTCAGTCACTAGCAACACCTACAGGTGGGTTATGATTTTACCCCAGTCTTCCCCAGTCTCACTCAGTCACTAGCAACACCTACAGGTGGGTTATGATTTTACCCCAGTCTTCCCCAGTCTCACTCAGTCACTAGCAACACCTACAGGTGGGTTATGATTTCACCCCAGTCTTCCCCAGTCTGACTCAGTCACTAGCAACACCTACAGGTGGGTTATGATTTTACCCCAGTCTTCCCCAGTCTCACTCAGTCACTAGCAACACCTACAGGTGGGTTATGATTTTACCCCAGTCTTCCCCAGTCTCACTCAGTCACTAGCAACACCTACAGGTGGGTTATGATTTCACCCCAGTCTTCCCCAGTCTCACTCAGTCACTAGCAACACCTACAGGTGGGTTATGATTTCACCCCAGTCTTCCCCAGTCTCACTCAGTCACTAGCAACACCTACAGGTGGGTTATGATTTATCCCAGTCTTCCCCAGTCTCACTCAGTCACTAGCAACACCTACAGGTGGGTTATGATTTATCCCAGTCTTCCCCAGTCTCACTCAGTCACTAGCAACACCTACAGGTGGGTTATGATTTTACCCCAGTCTTCCCCAGTCTCACTCAGTCACTAGCAACACCTACAGGTGGGTTATGATTTACCCCAGTCTTCCCCAGTCTCACTCAGTCACTAGCAACACCTACAGGTGGGTTATGATTTATCCCCAGTCTTCCCCAGTCTCACTCAGTCACTAGCAACACCTACAGGTGGGTTATGATTTATCCCAGTCTTCCCCAGTCTCACTCAGTCACTAGCAACACCTACAGGTGGGTTATGATTTTATCCCAGTCTTCCCCAGTCTCACTCAGTCACTAGCAACACCTACAGGTGGGTTATGATTTATCCCAGTCTTCCCCAGTCTCACTCAGTCACTAGCAACACCTACAGGTGGGTTATGATTTTACCCCAGTCTTCCCCAGTCTCACTCAGTCACTAGCAACACCTACAGGTGGGTTATGATTTATCCCCAGTCTTCCCCAGTCTCACTCAGTCACTAGCAACACCTACAGGTGGGTTATGATTTATCCCAGTCTTCCCCAGTCTCACTCAGTCACTAGCAACACCTACAGGTGGGTTATGATTTTACCCCAGTCTTCCCCAGTCTCACTCAGTCACTAGCAACACCTACAGGTGGGTTATGATTTATCCCAGTCTTCCCCAGTCTCACTCAGTCACTAGCAACACCTACAGGTGGGTTATAATTTTACCCCAGTCTTCCCCAGTCTCACTCAGTCACTAGCAACACCTACAGGTGGGTTATTTTTTATCCCAGTCTTCCCCAGTCTCACTCAGTCACTAGCAACACCTACAGGTGGGTTATGATTTACCCCAGTCTTCCCCAGTCTCACTCAGTCACTAGCAACACCTACAGGTGGGTTATGATTTTATCCCAGTCTTCCCCAGTCTCACTCAGTCACTAGCAACACCTACAGGTGGGTTATGATTTATCCCAGTCTTCCCCAGTCTCACTCAGTCACTAGCAACACCTACAGGTGGGTTATGATTTATCCCAGTCTTCCCCAGTCTCACTCAGTCACTAGCAACACCTACAGGTGGGTTATGATTTTACCCCAGTCTTCCCCAGTCTCACTCAGTCACTAGCAACACCTACAGGTGGGTTATGATTTTACCCCAGTCTTCCCCAGTCTCACTCAGTCACTAGCAACACCTACAGGTGGGTTATGATTTTACCCCAGTCTTCCCCAGTCTCACTCAGTCACTAGCAACACCTACAGGTGGGTTATGATTTATCTTGAGTCTTCCCCCAGTCTCACTCAGTCACTAGCAACACCCCAGGTGGGTGATTTTACCCCAGTCTTCCCCAGTCTCACTCAGTCACTAGCAACACCTACAGGTGGGTTATGGTTTTGTACCTCAGTCTTCCCCAGTCTCACTCCAGTCACTAGCAACACCTATAGGTGGGTTATGATTTTATCCCAGTCTTCCCCAGTCTCACTCAGTCACTAGCAACACCTACAGGTGTAAGATTTCACCCCAGTCTTCCCCAGTCTCACTCAGTCACTAGCAACACCTACAGGTGGGTTATGATTTATCCCAGTCTTCCCCAGTCTCACTCAGTCACTAGCAACACCTACAGGTGGGTTATGATTTATCCCAGTCTTCCCCAGTCTCACTCAGTCACTAGCAACACCTACAGGTGGGTTATGATTTTATCCCAGTCTTCCCCAGTCTCACTCAGTCACTAGCAACACCTACAGGTGGGTTATGATTGATCCCAGTCTTCCCCAGTCTCACTCAGTCACTAGCAACACCTACAGGTGGGTTATGATTTTACCCCAGTCTCCCCAGTCTCACTCAGTCACCAGCAACACCTACAGGTGGGTTATGATTTATCCCAGTCTTCCCCAGTCTCACTCAGTCACTAGCAACACCTACAGGTGGGTTATGATTTTACTCCCAGTCTTCCCCAGTCTCACCAGTCACCAGCAACACCTACAGGTGGGTTATGATTTTATCCCAGTCTTCCCCAGTCTCACTAGTCACTAGCAACACCTACAGGTGGGTTATGATTTTTACCCCAGTCTTCCCCAGTCTCACTCAGTCACTAGCAACACCTACAGGTGGGTAATGATTTTACCCCAGTCTTCCCCAGTCTCACTCAGTCACTAGCAACACCTACAGGTGGGTTATGATTTCACCTGCCCTCCCCAGTCTGACTCAGTCACTAGCAACACCTACAGGTGGGTTATGATTTTACCCCAGTCTTCCCCAGTCTGACTCAGTCACTAGCAACACCTACAGGTGGGTTATGATTTATCCCAGTCTTCCCCAGTCTCACTCAGTCACTAGCAACACCTACAGGTGGGTTATGATTTTACCCCAGTCTTCCCCAGTCTCACTCAGTCACTAGCAACACCTACAGGTGGGTTATGATTGATCCCAGTCTTCCCCAGTCTCGCTCAGTCACTAGCAACACCTACAGGTGGGTTATGATTTTACCCCAGTCTTCCCCAGTCTCACTCAGTCACTAGCAACACCTACAGGTGGGTTATGATTTATCCCAGTCTTCCCCAGTCTCACTCAGTCACTAGCAACACCTACAGGTGGGTTATGATTTTACCCCAGTCTTCCCCAGTCTCACTCAGTCACTAGCAACACCTACAGGTGGGTTATGATTTCACCCCAGTCTTCCCCAGTCTCACTCAGTCACTAGCAACACCTACAGGTGGGTTATGATTTTACCCCAGTCTTCCCCAGTCTCACTCAGTCACTAGCAACACCTACAGGTGGGTTATGATTTCACCCCAGTCTTCCCCAGTCTCACTCAGTCACTAGCAACACCTACAGGTGGGTTATGATTTTACCCCAGTCTTCCCCAGTCTCACTCAGTCACTAGCAACACCTACAGGTGGGTTATGATTTTACCCCAGTATTCCCCAGTCTCACTCAGTCACTAGCAACACCTACAGGTGGGTTATGATTGATCCCAGTCTTCCCCAGTCTCACTCAGTCACTAGCAACACCTACAGGTGGGTTATGATTTTACCCCAGTATTCCCCAGTCTCACTCAGTCACTAGCAACACCTACAGGTGGGTTATGATTGATCCCAGTCTTCCCCAGTCTCACTCAGTCACTAGCAACACCTACAGGTGGGTTATGATTTTATCCCAGTCTTCCCCAGTCTGACTCAGTCACTAGCAACACCTACAGGTGGGTTATGATTTTACCCCAGTATTCCCCAGTCTCACTCAGTCACTAGCAACACCTACAGGTGGGTTATGATTGATCCCAGTCTTCCCCAGTCTCACTCAGTCACTAGCAACACCTACAGGTGGGTTATGATTTTACCCCAGTCTTCCCCAGTCTCACTCAGTCACTAGCAACACCTACAGGTGGGTTATGATTTATCCCAGTCTTCCCCAGTCTCACTCAGTCACTAGCAACACCTACAGGTGGGTTATGATTTTACCCCAGTCTTCCCCAGTCTCACTCAGTCACTAGCAACACCTACAGGTGGGTTATGATTTCACCCCAGTCTTCCCCAGTCTCACTCAGTCACTAGCAACACCTACAGGTGGGTTATGATTTTACCCCAGTCTTCCCCAGTCTCACTCAGTCACTAGCAACACCTACAGGTGGGTAATGATTTGATCCCAGTCTTCCCCAGTCTCACTCAGTCACTAGCAACACCTACAGGTGGGTTATGATTGATCCCAGTCTTCCCCAGTCTCACTCAGTCACTAGCAACACCTACAGGTGGGTTATGATTTCACCCCAGTCTTCCCCAGTCTCACTCAGTCACTAGCAACACCTACAGGTGGGTTATGATTTTACCCCAGTCTTCCCCAGTCTCACTCAGTCACTAGCAACACCTACAGGTGGGTTATGATTTTATCCCAGTCTTCCCCAGTCTCACTCAGTCACTAGCAACACCTACAGGTGGGTTATGATTTTACCCCAGTCTTCCCCAGTCTCACTCAGTCACTAGCAACACCTACAGGTGGGTTATGATTTGATCCCAGTCTTCCCCAGTCTGACTCAGTCACTAGCAACACCTACAGGTGGGTTATGATTTTACCCCAGTCTTCCCCAGTCTGACTCAGTCACTAGCAACACCTACAGGTGGGTTATGATTTTATCCCAGTCTTCCCCAGTCTCACTCAGTCACTAGCAACACCTACAGGTGGAGTTTATGATTTTATCCCAGTCTTCCCCAGTCTCACTCAG
>NW_027001862.1:0-6978 GCF_036934945.1 Oncorhynchus masou masou
GGCAGCGGTAGCCTAGTGGTTAGAGCGTTGGACTAGTAACCGCAAGGTTGCAAGTTCAAATTCCCGAGCTGACAAGGTACAAATCTGTCGTTCTGCCCTTGAACAGGCAGTTAACCCACTGTTTCTAGGCCATCATTGAAAAAAATAATTTGTTCTTAACTGACTTGCCTAGTAAAATAAAGGTAAAAATAAAAAAAAATTGGAAAGGAGCATCAAGTTCATCATAACTTATTTCATCTGTAGCCTAATAAACTGCATGCTTTCCCGAGTCATAGTGGGAGGACCACACAATATCATTGTGTGACTCCAAGTTTACTTCGATATGATGGTCATTATATAAATATTTGCACATAAAGGCGTTTCCACCGCCATTTCTCGCATAATTCATTTTACCGACACAAAAAGATCCACCTTTGTCTAGTGTATTTTGTTTTGTTCACATTTTTAAGGTTGACCTACAAATTTGCTGTTTCCATCAGGCCTGTCGTGACATTTTTTATCCATCAGGTCCTTTACTCGCTTATAAATGTTGGTTGGAAACCTGATTAGTGTGACCAAGTCGTGGCCTTCGAAGTCTGCTCACAAACACGTCTGGTTGTTCCCCTCCATTGAAATGAAATGTGACTCTGAAGAAAGCAGCCGGCTGGAGTTTGGCTCCTCTCTTGTGATAACATTTTCTAAATGCTCAAAGCATGTCTCTTCTTTAAAAGCACAGCCATGAGTGTATTTCTCCTGCGCGAGGATGAAGTGGACCGACAAATGCCTTCAAACCCCATTTGGAATTTGAGAGTGCCCCTGAGTTTAGACTGCGGGTCACTACATACACTCGCCAGCAGCAGTAAACCAAAGAGTGTAAAAGCAATGTATATTCAGTTTTCACTCCCTTCATACATAGAGGAAGCACAGTGATGCTGAAGGGATGGGATCTGACCTTGACCCAGCGGCATATCTGTAAAGTATGAGCAGGGTAAGGAGGTTTTCCTTACCAAATGAACTGACCAGGGAAAACTCCTGACCTTGGACAAGGTCTTATTTTAGAGTAAAGAGGTGTTAGGCACTGTGTTGTCTGGTACAGAGAACAATAGTAAACTATAACAAAAACATATTTTTTAACACTCCATTTTGCCCTGGTGTTGATCTCTACTCCTGGGTCTTGGAGGTGGCAAGGACACACTTAAGAACACCCACATCAGACCACACCCCCAAGCCAACTCACGATTGGCTTCTGTCATGGCCGCTCGAGGAGCAATCCAATAAAAACGAGGCCAAATCAGCGGGTGCAGTTATGGACCTATGCCATCAATGGCAAAAAAGAGACCTCTCAAAATGGACTAACTTAAACAAAGATGCTATATGTCATTGTGTATGGTGGCTGGGGATCTATTGCGAGATAGTGGTCTTTGTGCACAATGCTTGACCAGCTCCACCTCCTTCTGTAAACCCTTTACTTTCCATCAAAGTCCAGGGATCCAATTCAAATGAAAATGCGTGTGGAGTTGTGCTACGTCCCTCATAACGCTTCTTAGTCGTAGTCTATGACCTACCCTCTAAGTAACCTGTAGTTAACCTGAGGTCACCCTCCCCGGGTTCTGTCCCTCTCCATGTCTCCTGCAGGGCCTGCTCCAGACCGTAATCACAGCCAACCACCCAGAGCTAATATCTGCCATCCTACCTGACTTCCAAAGGAATATGAAGGAATATGTAGAATGTGACCTGCAGGATATTTTGCCACATTCATAAAAAAAATCTCCACCCACAGACCAATTAGGCATTGCAAAGATTGTGAGTAGTAAGACACACATTTCTCGTCTTTAGAATCAACAACTAGATATCGTAAATGGTCACACTAATCCGGTTTCTATCCAACCTTTTACTGTGAGTAAAGTACATGTCGGATAAAAAAAATATCACGACAGGCCTGATGGAAACAGGAAATTTGTTGGTCAACTTTCCAAATGTCGACAAAACAAAATACGCTAGACAAGGTATCTTTACTTCAGACATGTATCATTGCAACAGTTGTAAATGTATATATATATATATATATATATATATACATGACTATTATTATTTTATATTTTTTATAGAATAATAGTGAAGACATCAACACTATGAAAAAACCCATCTGGAATCATGTTGTAACCAAAAAAGTGTTAAACAGATGAAAATAGATTTGAGATTCTTCACTGTAACCACCCTTTGCCTTGATGACAGTATTGCACACTCTTGGCATTCTCTCAACCAGCTTCACCTGGAATGCTTGCAGGGTGAACAAGGCTTTAGTGACAGCTCTTTCACAGACTCTCCTTCACAACCAGACAACTAACCATTCCATTACTGGAGAATCCTAGCATCATCCAGTTAGTCAATTGGCCTGGAACCAACTGTTGTAGTTGGAAACTGATCACCACACAGCCCTGAATACCCTGCCAGTCATACAGGAAGGATACTGCTCCAGTATGACCAGTTAACTATGTAACCTGGTCAGGCCCCAGAACAACAACCGTCAATGGCTACTTTGTCTCCTCACCCTGTTAGGACACACGAATGTCCCGATCACCTTAAAGATTTTGAATCAGAGCTGTACAAATCAAATCAAATCAATCAAATCACATTGTATAAGACACATGCGCCGAATACAACAGCACAGTAAAATGCTTACTTACGACTCCCTCACCAACAATGCAGTTTAAAAAAATACAGATAAGAATAAGAGATAAAAGTAACAAGTAATTAAAGAGCAGCAGTGAAATAACCGACTGTATACAGGGGGGTACCGATCAGAGTCAATGTGCGGGGGCACCGGTTATTTGAGGTAGTATGTACATGTAGGTAGAGTTATTAAAGAGTTATTAAAGTAGAGTTATTAAAGTGAGATGACAACAGAAAGTAGCAGCAGTGTAAAGATGGTGTATGTGTGTGTGTGTGTGTGTGTGTGGGGGGGGGGGGGGCACTGAAAATAGCCTGGGAAGCCATTTTACTAGATGTATAGGAGTCTTATGGCTTGGGGATAGAAGTTGTTTAGAAGCCTCTTGGAACCTAAACTTGGCACTCCGGTATTGCTTGTCGTACGGTAGCAGAGAAAACGGTCTATGACTAGGGTAGCTGGAGTCTTGGACCATTTTTAGGGCCTTCCTCTGACACCGCCTGGTGTTGAGGTCCTGGATGGCAGGAAGTTTGGCCCCAGTGATGTACTGGGCCGTACGCACTACCTCTGTAGTTCCTTGCGGTCAGAGGCCGAGCAGTTGCCATACCAGACAGTGATGAAACCAGTCAAGATGCTCTCCATGGTGTAGCTGTAGAACCTTTTGAGGATCTGAGGACCCATGCCAAGTCTCCTGAGGGGGACAAGTCCCTCTGACTAAGTTACCTTCTGCCAAGGAAACGGCTGAGTTGGTAATTAATCATGTGTTTCGAGTCTTCGGCATTCCTCAAGATATGGTTTCTGACAGAGGTCCCCAGTTCGCCTCAAGGTTTTGGAAGGCCTTCTGCCAACTCATGGGAGCTTCTGCCAGTCTATCTTCAGGGTACCATCCGGAGTCCAACGGCCAAACAGAGAGGATGAATCAAGAGCTGGAAACCACCCTCCGATATATGACTCGTAACAACCCGTCCACATGGTCATCCTTTATTGTTTGGGCCGAATACGCGCACAACACCGCTCTCCTCCACTGGTATGTCCCCCACTTCCGCAGTGTCCAGTTTGGCTATGCTCCTCCATTGTTCCCGGACCAGGAGGCAGAAGTCAGAGTGCCTTCAGCCTTGAGGTTAGTCAGGCTGTGAAACATGTGGAGGAAGACCCGTCTTAATCTGATCGTTCCTCACAGGAAGTATCAGCAACAAGCCAACAGGCGTGCCGTCCGGGCCTACCCTGCGCCCCGGCCAGAGAGTCTGGCTCTCTAAGAGACTTACCTCTACGGCAGAGTCTCAAGCTGTCCCAAAGATACATCGGTCCCTTCAAGGTTGCCAGGGGAGTTAACCCAGTGTCTTATCGCCTACACTTACCCAGATCCCTTAAGATTAATCCCACATTTCATGTGTCTTTGTTAAAACCTGTTGTTTTTTCTCCCCTTGTCCCGGCAGACAGACCTCCCCCTCCGCCTTCGTGGTTGCTGAGGCCAGCCGGTTTATACCGTCCATCGGATACTGGGATTCTCGCCGGGCAGCGGTCCTGGCAGCATCTGGTGGATTGGAAGGCTACGGTCCCGAGGAGCGCTCCTGGGTTCCCGCCAAAGACATACTGGACTCCTGACCTCATTCACAGTTCAGGCCCTCCACCCCGAGAGGCTGGTAGGAACGGGCCAGAGCCGTTCCTAAGGGGGGATTCTGTCAGGATTTGGCCAGGGTTGTTCCGGTTTTTGGTCACTAGATGCCCCCATTGTGCTTTTTGACCTTTTGCTTTCCCTTGATCCCAAAAATATTTTGCACCTGTGCCTCGTTTGCCCTGATTGTATTTAAACCCTTAGTTTCCTCAGTTCTTTGCTCTGTGTTTGTATGTTAGCACCCAGCCCTAGTATTCTGTACTCTTGTTGATCCCGGTGGACGCTCTTGTGGAATTCTTTTTTGTTCTTGTTTATTTATTTTTGAGTATCTTTTGAGGCTTTTTATGCTTTACCTACACCTTGTGGATTTACCTTTTGTCTTGGAGGATTACCTTGTGGATTACCTTGTTCTTGTGGAATTCCTTTTGAGGTTGTGGAGTTACATGTTTTCCTGAGAAGGACTTCACTTTTTACTTTATTAAATACACCGTCTCAAGTACTGCTGTGTCTGCCTCATCTTCTGGGTTCTGCTGACTATTCGTGGCTCAGTTGGTTAAGTGACTGTTTCTCACTCCGGAGACCCGGGTTCGTAACCGGGTCCTGACAGAAAAGGCACCTAAAGGCACCCAAAGGACTCTCAGACCATGAGAAACAAGATTCTCTGGTCTGATGAAACCAAGATTGAACTCTGAATGCCAAGCGTCATGTATGGAGGAAATCTGGCACTGCTTATCACCTGACCAATACCATAACCTACGGTGAAACATTGTGGTGGCTCCATCAATCTGTGGGGATGTTTTTCAGTGGCAGAAACTTGGAGTCTAGTCAGGTTTGAGGTAAAGAGTACAGAAGTACAGAGAGTACAGAGTAATCCTTGATGAAAACCTGCTCCAGAGCGCTCATGACTTCAGGATGGGGCAAATGTTCACCTTCCAACAGGACAATGACCCTAAACACACAGCCAAGACAACACAGGAGTGGCTTCGGGACAAGTCACTGAATGTCCGTGAGTGGCCCAGCCAGAGCCCGGACTTGAACCCGATTGACAATCTCTGCAGAGACCTGAAAATAGCTGAGCAGTGACGCTCCCTGTCCAACCTGACAGAGCTTGAGAGGATTTGCAAAGAACAATGAGAGAAACTCCACCAAATACAGGTCTTCCAAGCTTGTAGTGTCGTACCCAAGAAGACTCTAGGCTGTATTCGCAGCCAAAGGTGTTTCAACAAAGTACTGAATAAAGGGTTTAAATACTTATGTAAATGTGATATTTATTATTTATTATTAAACCTGTTTTTGCTTTGTCATTATGGGGTATTTTGTGTCGATTGATGAGGGAAAAAAAACTATTTAATCTATTATAGAATAAGGCTTTAACGTAAGAAAATGTGAAAAAAGTCAAGGGGTCTGTATACTTTTGGAATGCACTGTATGGAATAGGGTGCCATTTGGGACGCACAATGTGTCTCCGACTAGAAATACTGGGACTTGATGTATGACCGTCTGCAGTCAGCCCCTCTTGCTTGATTAACATCTCTGACTGAGATAAACATCTCTTACTTTGTCATAATTTACTGCTGAAGGCACTGAGCATTCCAAGTAGCCTTATTTGATATCTTCTTCACAGATGCCAAACCAAATGCTGGGGGAGTTCAACAAAAACACCGTTCAAATCTTTAAACAGTTTTCCATTGGCAGCATTTTGGTGTGTATTTTAATAAACCACAAATACGGTTATTCATCTTTTTTACATGCTCAAAAAGTAAAATTGTCTCAGAGGAACCCAAAGTTATTTTTTCTGCTTCTATTATCATCAACAATAAATATCTTTCTTAGATTCATGTTTTTTAATGATTAAAGCGTTATTAGAGAAGATATGTAAGGACTATTTTAAACCTTTCTTACAAAATAATGCTTGAGTCAATGGAACTCTCTGCACACTCTCTCCCATATGTCTGCACTGAATTGGCAGAGGTGATAGAGTAGGAATCAGTTCTCTCACCCAAAAACACACATATACAGGAATAAGCACACCCCCCAAAACACATATATACAAAACACTGCCAAAAGTATTCAAATGAGTGGATTCGGCTATTTCCGCCACACCCGAAGCGAGCACACCGCCATGCAATCTCCATAGACAAACATTAGCAGTAGAATGGCCCGTACTGAAGAGTTTGGTGACTTTCAACTTGGAACCGTCATAGGATGCCACCTTTCCAACATCAGTTCGTAAAATGTCTGCCCTGTAAAGGCTGCTATTGTCTGTCATCGGTTGAAAAATTCCCTACCGAGTTCCACCTGTGGTAAATTCAATTGATTGGACATGATTTGGAAAGGCACACACCTGTGTATATAAGGTCCCGCAGTTGACCGTGCATGTCAGAGCAAAAACCAAGCCACGAGGTCAAAATACTTTTTCGTAGAGCTCCGATACAGGATTGTGGGAAGGCACAGCTCTGGTGAAGTGTACCAAAACATTTCTGCAGCATTGAAGGTCCCCAAGAACACAGTGGCCTCTATCATTCTTAAATGGGATAAGTTTGTAACCACCAAGTCTCTTCCTAGAGCTGGCCGCTCGGCCAAACTGAGCAATAGCAGGTAGGTGACCCAGTGGGTTTTTTGGAGCCCACTTTTGTACTAAACCGGTAATACCATAAATCCCAGGTTGAGAGAAGGACCTTATGGCAATATAAAAATCGGAATACCGCCCAATCCT
>NW_027001863.1:0-6978 GCF_036934945.1 Oncorhynchus masou masou
CCTGACATGGTTAAGTACATGAGAGAAGAGGTCCTGACATGGTTAAGTACCAAGAGAACAGTCCTGACATGGTTAAGTACCTAGAGAACAGTCCTGACATGGTTAAGTACCAAGAGAACAGTCCTGACATGGTTAAGTACCAAGAGAACAGTCCTGACATGGTTAAGTACCAAGAGAACAGTCCTGACATGGTTAAGTACCTAGAGAACAGTCCTGACATGGTTAAGTACCAAGAGAACAGTCCTGACATGGTTAAGTACCAAGAGAACAGTCCTGACATGGTTAAGTACCTAGAGAACAGTCCTGACATGGTTAAGTACCAAGAGAACAGTCCTGACATGGTTAAGTACCTAAGAGAACAGTCCTGACATGGTTAAGTACCTAGAGAACAGTCCTGACATGGTTAAGTACCTAGAGAACAGTCCTGACATGGTTAAGTACCAAGAGAACAGTCCTGACATGGTTAAGTACCAAGAGAACAGTCCTGACATGGTTAAGTACCAAGAGAACAGTCCTGACATGGTTAAGTACCTAGAGAACAGTCCTGACATGGTTAAGTACCTAGAGAACAGTCCTGACATGGTTAAGTACCTAGAGAACAGTCCTGACATGGTTAAGTACCAAGAGAACAGTCCTGACATGGTTAAGTACCAAGAGAACAGTCCTGACATGGTTAAGTACTAGAGAACAGTCCTGACATGGTTAAGTACCAAGAGAACAGTCCTGACATGGTTAAGTACCTAGAGAACAGTCCTGACATGGTTAAGTACCTAGAGAACAGTCCTGACATGGTTAAGTACCTAGAGAACAGTCCTGACATGGTTAAGTACCAAGAGAACAGTCCTGACATGGTTAAGTACCAAGAGAACAGTCCTGACATGGTTAAGTACCAAGAGAACAGTCCTGACATGGTTAAGTACCAAGAGAACAGTCCTGACATGGTTAAGTACCTAGAGAACAGTCCTGACATGGTTAAGTACCTAGAGAACAGTCCTGACATGGTTAAGTACCTAGAGAACAGTCCTGACATGGTTAAGTACTAGAGAACAGTCCTGACATGGTTAAGTACCAAGAGAACAGTCCTGACATGGTTAAGTACCAAGAGAACAGTCCTGACATGGTTAAGTACCCAGAGAACAGTCCTGACATGGTTAAGTACCTAGAGAACAGTCCTGACATGGTTAAGTACCTAGAGAACAGTCCTGACATGGTTAAGTACCTAGAGAACAGTCCTGACATGGTTAAGTACCAAGAGAACAGTCCTGACATGGTTAAGTACCTAGAGAACAGTCCTGACATGGTTAAGTACCTAGAGAACAGTCCTGACATGGTTAAGTACCTAGAGAACAGTCCTGACATGGTTAAGTACCTAGAGAACAGTCCTGACATGGTTAAGTACCAAGAGAACAGTCCTGACATGGTTAAGTACCAAGAGAACAGTCCTGACATGGTTAAGTACCAAGAGAACAGTCCTGACATGGTTAAGTACCTAGAGAACAGTCCCTGACATGGTTAAGTACTGCAGAGAACAGTCACAAACATGGTTAAGTACACCTAGAGAACAGTCTGACATGGTTAAGTACCTGAGAGCAGTCCTGACATGGATTAAGTACCTAGAGAACAGTCCTGACATGGTTTAAGTACCAGAGAACAGTCACAGCATGGTTAAGTACCAAGAACAGTCTGACCTTGGTTGAGTACCAGAGAACAGTCCTGACATGGTTAAGTACCTAGAGAACAGTCCTGACATGGTTATACCAAGAGAACAGTCCTGACATGGTTAAGTACCTAGAGAACAGTCCTGACATGGTTAAGTACCAAGAGAACAGCCCTGACATGGTTAAGTACCAAGAGAACAGTCCTGACATGGTTAAGTACTAGAGAACAGTCCTGACATGGTTAAGTACCTAGAGAACAGTCCTGACATGGTTAAGTACCAGAGAACAGTCCTGACATGGTTAAGTACCAGAGAACAGTCCTGACATGGTTAAGTACCTGACTCCACGGCGTAGTTAAGTACCAAGAGAACAGTCCTTGACATGGTTAAGTACTGGAAGAGAACAGGCCTGACATGGTTAAGTACCAAGAGAACAGTCCTGACATGGTTAAGTACCTAGAGAACAGTCCTGACATGGTTAAGTACCAAGAGAACAGTCCTGACATGGCTAAGTACTAGAGAACAGTCCTGACATGGTTAAGTACCTAGAGAACAGTCCTGACATGGTTAAGTACCAAGAAAACAGTCCTGACATGGTTAAGTACCAGGAGAACAGTCCTGACATGGCTAGTACCTAGAGAACAGTCCTGACATGGTTAAGTACCACTTGAAACAGTCCTGACATGGTTAAGTACCTAGAGAACAGTCCTGACATGGTTAAGTACCAAGAAACAGTCCTGACATGGTTAAGTACCAAGAGAACAGTCCTGACATGGCTAAGTACCCAGAGAACAGTCCTGACATGGTTAGGTACCAAGAGAACAGGCCTGGACATGGTTATGTACCAAGAGAACAGTCCTGACATGGTTAAGTACCTAGAGAACAGTCCACGACATGGTTATATACTAGAGAACAGTCCTTACATGGTTGGTACCAAGAGAGAACAGTCCTGACATGGTTAAGTACCAAGAGAACAGTCCTGACATGGTTAAGTACCAGGAGAACAGTCCTGACATGGTTAAGTACCAAAAGAACAGTCCTGACATGGTTAAGTACCAAGAGAACAGTCCGACATGGTTAAGTACTAGAGAACATCCGACATGGTTAAGTACCTGAAACAGTCCTGACATGGTTAAGTCCTGACATGGTTAAGTACCCAAGAGAACAGTCCTGACATGGTTAAGTACCTGGAGAACAGTCCTGACATGGTTAAGTACTAGAGAACAGTCCCTTACATGTTAAGTACCAAGAAACAGTCCTGACATGGTTAAGTACCTAGAGAACAGTCCTGACATGGTTAAGTACCAAGAGAACAGTCCTGACATGGTTAAGTACCAAGAGAACAGTCCTGACATGGTTAAGTACCTAGAGAACAGTCCTGACATGGTTAAGTACCTAGAGAACAGTCCTGACATGGTTAAGTACCTAGAGAACAGTCCTGACATGGTTAAGTACCTAGAGAACAGTCCTGACATGGTTAAGTACCAAGAGAACAGTCCTGACATGGTTAAGTACCAAGAGAACAGTCCTGACATGGTTAAGTACCAAGAGAACAGTCCTGACATGGTTAAGTACCAAGAGAACAGTCCTGACATGGCAGTTAAGTACCTAGAGAACAGTCCTGACATGGTTAAGTACCTAGAGAACAGTCCTGACATGGTTGGGTACCTAGAGAACAGTCCTGACATGGTTAAGTACCAAGAGAACAGTCCTGACATGGTTAAGTACCTAGAGAACAGTCCTGACATGGTTAAGTACCTAGAGAACAGTCCTGACATGGTTAAGTACCTAGAGAACAGTCCTGACATGGTTAAGTACCTAGAGAACAGTCCTGACATGGTTAAGTACCAAGAGAACAGTCCTGACATGGTTAAGTACCTAGAGAACAGTCCTGACATGGTTAAGTACCTAGAGAACAGTCCTGACATGGTTAAGTACCAAGAGAACAGTCCTGACATGGTTAAGTACCAAGAGAACAGTCCTGACATGGTTAAGTACCTAGAGAACAGTCCTGACATGGTTAAGTACCTAGAGAACAGTCCTGACATGGTTAAGTACCTAGAGAACAGTCCTGACATGGTTAAGTACCTAGAGAACAGTCCTGACATGGTTAAGTACCTAGAGAACAGTCCTGACATGGTTAAGTACCAAGAGAACAGTCCTGACATGGTTAAGTACCAAGAGAACAGTCCTGACATGGTTAAGTACCTAGAGAACAGTCCTGACATGGTTAAGTACCTAGAGAACAGTCCTGCCATGGTACAGTCCTGACATGGTTAAGTACCTAGAGAACAGTCCTGACATGGTTAAGTACCTAGAGAACAGTCCTGACATGGTTAAGTACCTAGAGAACAGTCCTGACATGGTTAAGTACCTAGAGAACAGTCCTGACATGGTTAAGTACCTAGAGAACAGTCCTGACATGGTTAAGTACCTAGAGAACAGTCCTGACATGGTTAAGTACCTAGAGAACAGTCCTGACATGGTTAAGTACCTAGAGAACAGTCCTGACATGGTTAAGTACCTAGAGAACAGTCCTGACATGGTTAAGTACCTAGAGAACAGTCCTGACATGGTTAAGTACCAAGAGAACAGTCCTGACATGGTTAAGTACCTAGAGAACAGTCCTGACATGGTTAAGTACCTAGAGAACAGTCCTGACATGGTTAAGTACCTAGAGAACAGTCCTGACATGGTTAAGTACCAAGAGAACAGTCCTGACATGGTTAAGTACCTAGAGAACAGTCCTGACATGGTTAAGTACCTAGAGAACAGTCCTGACATGGTTAAGTACCTAGAGAACAGTCCTGACATGGTTAAGTACCAAGAGAACAGTCCTGACATGGTTAAGTACCTAGAGAACAGTCCTGACATGGTTAAGTACCTAGAGAACAGTCCTGACATGGTTAAGTACCTAGAGAACAGTCCTGACATGGTTAAGTACCTAGAGAACAGTCCTGACATGGTTAAGTACCTAGAGAACAGTCCTGACATGGTTAAGTACCTAGAGAACAGTCCTGACATGGTTAAGTACCTAGAGAACAGTCCTGACATGGTTAAGTACCTAGAGAACAGTCCTGACATGGTTAAGTACCTAGAGAACAGTCCTGACATGGTTAAGTACCTAGAGAACAGTCCTGACATGGTTAAGTACCTAGAGAACAGTCCTGACATGGTTAAGTACCTAGAGAACAGTCCTGACATGGTTAAGTACCAAGAGAACAGTCCTGACATGGTTAAGTACCTAGAGAACAGTCCTGACATGGTTAAGTACCTAGAGAACAGTCCTGACATGGTTAAGTACCTAGAGAACAGTCCTGACATGGTTAAGTACCTAGAGAACAGTCCTGACATGGTTAAGTACCTAGAGAACAGTCCTGACATGGTTAAGTACCAAGAGAACAGTCCTGACATGGTTAAGTACCAAGAGAACAGTCCTGACATGGTTAAGTACCTAGAGAACAGTCCTGACATGGTTAAGTACCTAGAGAACAGTCCTGACATGGTTAAGTACCTAGAGAACAGTCCTGACATGGTTAAGTACCTAGAGAACAGTCCTGACATGGTTAAGTACCTAGAGAACAGTCCTGACATGGTTAAGTACCTAGAGAACAGTCCTGACATGGTTAAGTACCTAGAGAACAGTCCTGACATGGTTAAGTACCTAGAGAACAGTCCTGACATGGTTAAGTACCAAGAGAACAGTCCTGACATGGTTAAGTACCAAGAAAACAGTCCTGACATGGTTAAGTACCAAGAGAACAGTCCTGACATGGTTAAGTACCAAGAGAACAGTCCTGACATGGTTAAGTACCTAGAGAACAGTCCTGACATGGTTAAGTACCTAGAGAACAGTCCTGACATGGTTAAGTACCTAGAGAACAGTCCTGACATGTTTAAGTACCTAGAGAACAGTCCTGACATGGTTAAGTACCAAGAGAACAGTCCTGACATGGTTAAGTACCTAGAGAACAGTCCTGACATGGTTAAGTACCTAGAGAACAGTCCTGACATGGTTAAGTACCTAGAGAACAGTCCTGACATGGTTAAGTACCTAGAGAACAGTCCTGACATGGTTAAGTACCTAGAGAACAGTCCTGACATGGTTAAGTACCTAGAGAACAGTCCTGACATGGTTAAGTACCTAGAGAACAGTCCTGACATGGTTAAGTACCTAGAGAACAGTCCTGACATGGTTAAGTACCCAGAGAACAGTCCTGACATGGTTAAGTACCTAGAGAACAGTCCTGACATGGTTAAGTACCTAGAGAACAGTCCTGACATGGTTAAGTACCTAGAGAACAGTCCTGACATGGTTAAGTACCTAGAGAACAGTCCTGACATGGTTAAGTACCTAGAGAACAGTCCTGACATGGTTAAGTACCTAGAGAACAGTCCTGACATGGTTAAGTACCAAGAGAACAGTCCTGACATGGTTAAGTACCAAGAGAACAGTCCTGACATGGTTAAGTACCTAGAGAACAGTCCTGACATGGTTAAGTACCTAGAGAACAGTCCTGACATGGTTAAGTACCTAGAGAACAGTCCTGACATGGTTAAGTACCTAGAGAACAGTCCTGACATGGTTAAGTACCAAGAGAACAGTCCTGACATGGTTAAGTACCTAGAGAACAGTCCTGACATGGTTAAGTACCAAGAGAACAGTCCTGACATGGTTAAGTACCAAGAGAACAGTCCTGACATGGTTAAGTACCTAGAGAACAGTCCTGACATGGTTAAGTACCTAGAGAACAGTCCTGACATGGTTAAGTACCTAGAGAACAGTCCTGACATGGTTAAGTACCTAGAGAACAGTCCTGACATGGTTAAGTACCTAGAGAACAGTCCTGACATGGTTAAGTACCAAGAGAACAGTCCTGACATGGTTAAGTACCAAGAGAACAGTCCTGACATGGTTAAGTACCTAGAGAACAGTCCTGACATGGTTAAGTACCTAGAGAACAGTCCTGACATGGTTAAGTACCTAGAGAACAGTCCTGACATGGTTAAGTACCTAGAGAACAGTCCTGACATGGTTAAGTACCAAGAGAACAGTCCTGACATGGTTAAGTACCAAGAGAACAGTCCTGACATGGTTAAGTACCAAGAGAACAGTCCTGACATGGTTAAGTACCTAGAGAACAGTCCTGACATGGTTAAGTACCTAGAGAACAGTCCTGACATGGTTAAGTACCTGAAGAGAACAGTCCTGACATGGTTAAGTACCTAGAGAACAGTCCTGACATGGTTAAGTACCTAGAGAACAGTCCTGACATGGTTAAGTACCAAGAGAACAGTCCTGACATGGTTAAGTACCAGAG
>NW_027001864.1:0-6975 GCF_036934945.1 Oncorhynchus masou masou
GATTTTGTCATTTATTCAAAAATGTTTTAAGTTGTATGTAATGTTAGTAGCTTGTAGCCAAGTCAAGATACACCATCATGCAATATTGGCACTCTACACTGAACAGACCAGCGGAACAGATTAAAATATCCTTCCAAGTTTACTATTTTAAGAAAAGCAGTTGGTTAGTGAATATAAAGTCTAATATCTTTGATTTGCTGATGCAGAATTTGTTACAGGTAATAATCACTGTAAGCTGGTGAGGTTAGTATAGGACTAATTTGTGTCAGGTTATCTGAGCAACTCAGCAAAAAAGAAACGCCCTTTTTCAGGACACTGTCTTTCAAAGATAATTTGTAAAAATCCAAATAACTTCACAGATCTTCATTGTAAAGGGTTTAAACACTGATTCCCAGGCTTGTTCAATGAACCATAAACAATGAATGAACATGCACCTGTGGAACGGTCGTTAAGACACTAGCAGCTTACGACGGTAGGCAATTAAGGTCACAGTTATGAAAACTTAGGACACTAAAGAGGCATTTTTACTGACTCTAAAAAACACCAAAAGAAAGATACCCAAGGTCCCTGCTCATCTGCGTGAACGTGCCTTAGGCATGCTGCAAGGAGGCATGAGGACTGCAGATGTGGCCAGGACAATAAATTGCAACGCCTAAAACAGCGCTACAGGGAGACAGGACGGACAGCTGATCGTCCTCGCAGTGGCAGACCATGTGTAACAACATCTGCACAGGATCGGTACATCCGTACGTCACACCTGCGGCACAAGTACAGGATGGCAACAACTGCCCGAGTTACACCAGGAACGCACAATCCCTCCATCAGTGCTCAGACTGTCCGCAATAGGCTGAGAGAGGCTGGACTGAGGGCTTGTAGGCCTGTTGTAAAGGCAGGTCCTCACCAGACATCACCGGCAATAATGTTGCCTATGGGCACAAACCCAATGTCGCTGGACCAGACAGGACTGTCAAAAGGTTCACTGACGAGTCGCGGTTTTGTCTCCCCAGGGGTGATGGTTGGATTTGCGTTTATCGTCTAAGGAATGAGCTTTACTCTGTAAAGCTGTACTCTGGAGTGGAGTGGAGTGGGATCGGTTTGGAGGTGGAGGGTCCATCATTGTCTGCAGTGGTGTGTCACAGCATCATCGGACTGTGCTTGTTGTCATTGCAAGAAATCTCAACACTGTGCATTACAGGGAAGACATCCTCCTCCCTCATGTGGTACCCTTCCTGCAGGCTCATCCTGACATGACCCTCCAGCATGACAATGCCACCAGCCATACTGCTCGTTCTGTGCGTGATTTCCTACAAGACAGGAATGTCAGTGTGCTGCCATGGCCAGCGAAGAGCCCGGATCTCAATCCCATTAAGCACGTCTGGGACCTGTTGGATCGGAGGGTGAGGGCGAGGGCCATTCCTCCCCAGAAATGTCCAGGAACTTGCAGGTGCCTTGGTGGAAAAGTGGGTAACATCTCACAGCAAGAACTGGCAAATCTGAGTGCAGTCCATGAGGAGATGCACTGCAGTACTTAATGCAGCTGGTGGCCACACCAGATACTGACTGATACTTCTGATTTTGGACCTTTATTCAGGGACACATTATTCAATTCTGTTGGTCACATGTCTGTGGAACTTGATCAGTTTATGTCTCAGTTGTTGAATCTTGTTATGTTCATACAAATATTTACACATGTTAAGATTGCTGAAAATAAACACAGTTGACAGAGAGAGGACGTTTATTTTTTTGCTGAGTTTATGTCGACGATTGTAATTGGCTGATGATCATTTTGAGACGGAAGTTCAGGTTAAACGTATACTTTTTCCAATGTTCGTAATTATGGACCTGCAGTGTTCACACGTCAGCCTGTCCTTCACGTGTGCCCTTGTTCATTTTGGTGCCTAAGCAGCACTGTGGTCTTGTGAGAAACATCATAGCCTGTGCTAGAGAGGTTACATTCAGTGATTTATTTTGAAGAAGAAGCCTCTGTGTGCTGTGGGGACTGGGGGTCTATTTTGGATTGTAGTTTGTGTGATGGGTGTTGTGGCCTTTCGGGAAAAGAGACAGCCAGATGTGCCTGGGGATGGGGTGGGGTGGGGGTGGGGGTCAACGGGGTGGGGTGGGGGGTGGACTCACAGGGGATCATGTTTGTTGGGCCGTGGATGGCTGCCAGGAAGGTGGGTGAGGAGAGGAAGGAGAGGGAAAGTGAGCACACACACACACACAAACACTGGTGGTAAACACTGGGTGACCTCTCTCTCTCCCTCCATCAGGCAGCCACTCAGCTAACACGTTGTATTTGGTTTGACTACTGGGGTGGAGGAGGCAGGTGGACTCGGGAGGGGCAAGGGTGAGGCAGAGTTAAACTTGTAAACATTGTCATCTAAGCCCACGTGGTGCCATTCAAGAGAGACAAATCATGTTGTCTTTATAAATGCAAAGCATTTCCAATATCCAAAAGGACGTGTGTGTGTGTGTGTGTGTGTGTGTGTGTGTGTGTGTGTGTGTGTGTGTGTGTGTGTGTGTGTGTGTTGCTACACTTTGGTTCTATTTTCATGTTCACTGTGCCTCAGTATAGTGTTGTTCTCTGCAGTGAGTCCAATCTCCATTAACTCTCAGTGGGTACCACAATAGGCTAGCTCTAATTTGCCAGGCATCGACCCTCTGGTATACTGTACATCTCTGCTAATTCACGAACAAAGTCTGCTTCTCAAATGGCACCCTATTCCCTAAGTAGTGCACTACATTTGACCAGGCCCCTATGGGAATATACAGAATATATTCTCTATACACTGAGAGTACAAAACATTAGGAGTACCTTCCTAATATTGAGTTGCTCCCTGTTTTTCCCTCAACAGCTTCAATTTGTCTGGTCATGGACTCTACAAGGTGGTGAAAGTGTCCCACATGGATGCTGGCCCATGTTGACTCCAATTCTTCCCACAGTTGTGACAAGTTGGCTGGATGTCCTTTGAGTGTGTTGGACTATTCTTCACACACACGGGAAACTGTTCAGCATTAAAACCTCAGCAGTGTTGCAGTTCTTGCTACAGAAACCTGTGTGCCTGGCACCTACTACTACTACTACTTCTACTACTACTACTACTACTACTACTACTACTACTACTACCACCAAAGGCACATAAATAACTTGTCTTGCCCATTCACCCTCTGAATGGTACACATACACAATCCATGTTTCAGTTGTCTCAAGGCTTAGAAATCCTTCTTTAACCTGTCTCCTCCCCTTCATCTACACTGATTGAAGTGGATTTAACAAGTGACATCAACAAGGGATCATAGCTTTCACCGGGATTCACCTGGTCCGTCTAGGTGATGGAAAGAGCAAAGGTTCCTAATGTTTTGTATATTCCCTATATAGGGAATAGGGTGGCATTTGGGACGCAACCCTACTGTTTGGTAGGGCTGCCTATGTCTGTGTATAAGGGCTGGTGTTAGTAGTTGCCGCTCCAGATTCTAACTGGAAACAGACAGTAGTAGTAGCAGTGGTGGTAAAGCATTTCAGTAAATACAGTACAATGCAATGAGGATAATGACATGCAGTTCATTTCAGTAAATACAGTACAATGCAATGAGGATAATGACATGCAGTTCATTTCAGTAAATACAGTACAATGCAATGAGGATAATGACATGCAGTTCATTTCAGTAAATACAGTACAATGCAATGAGGATAATGAAGTGCAGTTCATTTCAGTAAATACAGTACAATGCAATGAGGATAATGACATGCAGTTCATTTCAGTAAATACAGTACAATGCAATGAGGATAATGACATGCAGTTCATTTAAGTAAATACAGTACAATGCAATGAGGATAATGACATGCAGTTCATTTCAGTAAATACAGTACAATGCAATGAGGATAATGACATGCAGTTCATTTCAGTAAATGCAGTACAATGCAATGAGGATAATGACATGCAGTTCATTTCAGTAAATACAGTACAATGCAATGAGGATAATGACATGCAGTTCATTTCAGTAAATGCAGTACAATGCAATGAGGATAATGACATGCAGTTCATTTCAGTAAATGCAGTACAATGCAAGGAGGATAATGAAATGCAGTTCATTTCAGTAAATGCAGTACAATGCAATGAGGATAATGACATGCAGTTCATTTCAGTAAATACAGTACAATGCAATGAGGATAATGACATGCAGTTCATTTCAGTAAATACAGTACAATGCAATGAGGATAATGACATGCAGTTCATTTCAGTAAATACAGTACAATGCAATGAGGATAATGACATGCAGTTCATTTCAGTAAATACAGTACAATGCAATGAGGATAATGACATGCAGTTCATTTCAGTAAATACAGTACAATGCAATGAGGATAATGACGTGCAGTTCATTTCAGTAAATACAGTACAATGCAATGAGGATAATGACGTGCAGTTCATTTCAGTAAATACAGTACAATGCAAGGAGGATAATGAAGTGCAGTTCATTTCAGTAAATACAGTACAATGCAATGAGGATAATGACATGCAGTTCATTTCAGTAAATACAGTACAATGCAATGAGGATAATGACATGCAGTTCATTTCAGTAAATACAGTACAATGCAATGAGGATAATGACATGCAGTTCATTTCAGTAAATACAGTACAATGCAATGAGGATAATGACATGCAGTTCATTTCATTAAATACAGTACAATGCAAGGAGGATAATGAAATGCAGTTCATTTCAGTAAATACAGTACAATGCAAGGAGGATAATGACATGCAGTTCATTTCAGTAAATACAGTACAATGCAATGAGGATAATGACATGCAGTTCATTTCAGTAAATACAGTACAATGCAATGAGGATAATGACATGCAGTTCATTTCAGTAAATACAGTACAATGCAATGAGGATAATGAAATGCAGTTCATTTCAGTAAATACAGTACAATGCAATGAGGATAATGACATGCAGTTCATTTCAGTAAATGCAGTACAATGCAATGAGGATGTGACATGCAGTTCATTTCATAAATGCAGTATAATGACATGAGGATAATGACATGCAGTTCATTTCAGTAAATGCAGTACAATGCAATGAGGATAATGACATGCAGTTCATTTCAGTAAATGCAGTACAATGCAATGAGGATAATGACATGCAGTTCATTTCAGTAAATGCAGTACAATGCAATGAGGATAATGACATGCAGTTCATTTCAGTAAATGCAGTACAATGCAATGAGGATAATGACATGCAGTTCATTTCAGTAAATACAGTACAATGCAATGAGGATAATGACATGCAGTTCATTTCAGTAAATACAGTACAATGCAAGGAGGATAATAACATGCAGTTCATTTCAGTAAATACAGTACAATGCAATGAGGATAATGACATGCAGTTCATTTCAGTAAATACAGTACAATGCAAGGAGGATAATAACATGCAGTTCATTTCAATAAATACAGTACAATGCAAGGAGGATAATGAAATGCAGTTCATTTCAGTAAATGCAGTACAATGCAATGAGGATAATGACATGCAGTTCATTTCAGTAAATGCAGTACAATGCAATGAGGATAATGACATGCAGTTCATTTCAGTAAATGCAGTACAATGCAATGAGGATAATGACATGCAGTTCATTTCAGTAAATGCAGTACAATGCAAGGAGGATAATGAAATGCAGTTCATTTCAGTAAATGCAGTACAATGCAATGAGGATAATGACATGCAGTTCATTTCAGTAAATGCAGTACAATGCAAGGAGGATAAATGAAATGCAGTTCATTTTCATACAATGCAATGAGTAAATGCAGTTCACTTATAAATACAGTACAATGAGGATAATGACATGCAGTTCATTTCAGTAAATACAGTACAATGCAAGGAGGATAATGACATCAGCAGTACAATGCATTTCAGTCAATACAGTACAATGCAATGAGGATAATGACATGCAGTTCATTTCAGTAAATACAGTACAATGCAATGAGGATAATGATGCAGTTCATTTCAGTAAATACAGTACAATGCAAGGAGGCAGTTAATAACACAGTACAATGCAATGGGGATAATGACAGCAGTTTATTTCAGTAAATACAGTACAATGCAAGGGGATAATGAATGCAGTTCATTTCAGTAAATACAGTACAATGCAATGAGGATAATGACATGCAGTTCATTTCAATGCAATAAATACAGTACAATGCAATGAGGATAATGACATGCAGTTCATTTCAGTAAATACAGTACAATGCAATGAGGATAATGACATGCAGTTCATTTCAGTAAATACAGTACAATGCAATGGGGATAATGACATGCAGTTTATTTCATTAAATACAGTACAATGCAAGGAGGATAATGAAATGCAGTTCATCTCAGTAAATACAGTAATAATGCAAGGAGGATAATGACATGCAGTTCTATTTCCTAGTAAATACAGTATTAATGCAAGGAGGATAATGACATGCAGTTCATTTCAGTAAATACAGTACAATGCAATGAGGATAATGACATGCAGTTCATTTCAGTAAATACAGTACAATGCAATGAGGATAATGAAATGTGCAGTTCATTTCAGTAAATACAGTACAATGCAATGAGGATAATGACATGCAGTTCATTTCATTAAATACAGTACAATGCAAGGAGGATAATGAAATGCAGTTCATTTCAGTAAATACAGTACAATGCAAGGAGGATAATGACATGCAGTTCATTTCAGTAAATACAGTACAATGCAAGGAGGATAATGACATGCAGTTCATTTCAGTAAATACAGTACAATGCAATGAGGATAATGACATGCAGTTCATTTCAGTAAATACAGTACAATGCAATGAGGATAATGAAATGCAGTTCATTTCAGTAAATACAGTACAATGCAAGGAGGATAATGACATGCAGTTGATTTCAGTAAATACTGTACAATGCAATGAGGATAATGACATGCAGTTCATTTCAGTAAATACAGTACAATGCAATGAG
>NW_027001865.1:2500-6975 GCF_036934945.1 Oncorhynchus masou masou
CCTGCCCTAGTTCTGAGGTCAGCTATACCAACATAGGCCTCTAATATCTGTGTGACTTTGGACTGTGCAATGTGTCTGTCTGTCTTGCACACTGAGTCTCTCTAACATCACTCCTACTGAGCCCAACCACTATCTCTGTGTTACTTTACAAGTGACTTGGGTAGAACAAACTGAACATTTTACACAATCATTCTGCATTAATTATATCTGGCGTACTGGATCTATCAGGTATAGACAGGTCAAGGCGGGCAGGGTTCAGTAAACCAGATGTTGGGCAACGGTACCGGGCAGCAGGCAGGGTCAGGGTAAGGCAGAGGTCGGTAATCCAGAGGGGGCAAAGGAACAGGTCAGCAGGCAGGCAGGCTCAGGGTCAGAACAGGCAATGGTCAAAACCAGGAGGGTGAAAAAAAGAGAGACTGGAAAAGGCAGGAGCTGAGACTCAAAACGCTAGTTGACTTGAACAAACAAGACGAACTGGCAACAAACAAACAGAGAACACAGGCATAAATACACAGGGGATAATGGGGAAGATGGGCGACACCTGGAGGGGGTGGAGACAATCACAAAGACAGGTGAAACAGATATGGGTGTGACAGGATCTCTTCCTGAAGTAGGATAAAAGCTTCCTACAGCCATTTTTGTATTTTGTAATGAGTTCTGATGATGATGGTATGCGTTCCTCACCTTTAAAAATAACGTTTTGCCACTCCCCGAGGGTGTGATTGGCTGATCAGAATGAATGGAGTTCCCCTCCACCATCTATGCCTATTCAGCCATTCAGTTCTGTGATGAAAATGTTGGGACATCCTGAATGTTAGTGCTAGCCTCGACCCCGTTCCGCACCCACACCAGCTATGCTGTGCATCCATTCACACACAAGGCTCAGTCATGCTGTCGGGGGGAGGAGAATGTGGTCATCCAAGCAACAGTCATGAACACAGCAGGCAGCTAATGTTAGGCTTGAACAAAATGAGAAGGACCCACTAGTACTGCATGGTGAATATAGCTTGTATGACCACTATCTCCCTGAGGGATTTACCCCAGACATTTGTGTCTGAATAGATGCCCAGTGGAAGGGAGCTCAAGAGCAATGTCAATCAAACCAACATGGGAGCAGCTACAGTAAGTCTATATGTAGCTACTGGACACAGTGGATAATACAGTAGCCTATAGGACATGAATAATGGGTGTGGAGGGTGTTATATTAGCACATCTAGTTCCTATTAGCATTAGCCTACCACACTTTCATGATGCATCGCTTTGTTTACACTGATGCTACTGTCTGTTTATTATCTATACATAGTCACTTTACCCCTACCTACATGTACACTGATGCTACTGACTGTTTATTATTTATACATAGTCACTTTACCCCTACCTACATGTACACTGATGCTACTGTCTGTTTATTATTCATACATAGTCACTTTACCCCTACCTACATGTACACTGCTGTTACTGATAGTCACTTTACCTACTACCTACATGTACACTGCTGTTACTGTTTATTATCTATACATAGTCACTTTACCTACATGTACACTGCTGTTACTGTTTATTATCTATACATAGTCACTTTACCTACATGTACACTGCTGTTACTGTTTATTATCTATACATAGTCACTTTACCTACATGTACACTGCTGTTACTGTTTATTATCTATACATAGTCACTTTTACATGTTCACTGCTGTTACCTACATGTACTTTACTACATGTTCACTGCTGTTACTGTTTATTATCTATACATAGTCACTTTACCTACATGTACACTGCTGTTACTGTTTATTATCTATACATAGTCACTTTTACATGTACACCTGTTACTGTTTATTATCTATACATGTCACACTACATGTACACTGCTGTTACTGTTTATTATCTATACATAGTCACTTTACCTACATGTACACTGCTGTTACTGTTTATTATCTATACATAGTCACTTTACCTACATGTACACTGCTGTTACTGTTTATTATCTATACATAGTCACTTTACCCATATAGTCACTTTACCTACATGTACACTGCTGTTACTGTTTATTATCTATACATAGTCACTTTACCTACATGTACACTGATGTTACTGTTTATTATCTATACATAGTCACTTTACCTACATGTTCACTGCTGTTACTGTTTATTATCTATACATAGTCACTTTTACCTACATGTACACTGGGCTGTTACTGTTTATTATCTATACATAGTCACTTTACCTACATGTTACACTGCTGTTACTGTTTATTATCTATACATGTCACACTACATGTTCACTGCTGTTTCTGTTTATTATCTATACATAGTCACTTTTTACCTACATGTACTTTCCCACATGTTCACTGCTGTTACTGTTTATTATCTATACATAGTCACTTTTACCTACATGTACACTGCTGTTACTGTTTATTATCTATACATAGTCACTTTACCTACATGTACACTGCTGTTACTGTTTATTATCTATACATAGTCACTTTACCTACATGTTCACTGCTGTTACTGTTTATTATCTATACATAGTCACTTTACCTACATGTACACTGCTGTTACTGTTTATTATCTATACATAGTCACTTTACCTACATGTACACTGCTGTTACTGTTTATTATCTATACATAGTCACTTTACCTACATGTACACTGCTGTTACTGTTTATTATCTATACATAGTCACTTTACCTACATGTACACTACACTGCTACCTACATGTACACTGCTGTTTATTATCTATACATAGTCACTTTACCTACATGTACACTGCTGTTACTGTTTATTATCTATACATAGTCACTTTACCTACATGTACACTGCTGTTACTGTTTATTATCTATACATAGTCACTTTACCTACATGTACACTGCTGTTACTGTTTATTATCTATACATAGTCACTTTACCTACATGTACACTGCTGTTACTGTTTATTATCTATACATAGTCACTTTACCTACATGTACACTGCTGTTACTGTTTATTATCTATACATAGTCACTTTACCTACATGTACACTGCTGTTACTGTTTATTATCTATACATAGTCACTTTACCTACATGTACACTGCTGTTACTGTTTATTATCTATACATAGTCACTTTACCTACATGTACACTGCTGTTACTGTTTATTATCTATACATAGTCACTTTACCTACATGTACACTGCTGTTACTGTTTATTATCTATACATAGTCACTTTACCTACATGTACACTGCTGTTACTGTTTATTATCTATACATAGTCACTTTACCTACATGTACACTGCTGTTACTGTTTATTATCTATACATAGTCACTTTACCTACATGTACACTGCTGTTACTGTTTATTATCTATACATAGTCACTTTACCTACATGTTCACTGCTGTTACTGTTTATTATCTATACATAGTCACTTTACCTACATGTACACTGCTGTTACTGTTTATTATCTATACATAGTCACTTTACCTACATGTACACTGCTGTTACTGTTTATTATCTATACATAGTCACTTTACCTACATGTACACTGCTGTTGCTGTTTATTATCTATACATAGTCACTTTTACATGTACCTGCTGTTACTGTTTATTATCTATACATAGTACTTTACCTACATGTACACTGCTGTTACTGTTTATTATCTATACATAGTCACTTTACCTACATGTACACTGCTGTTACTGTTTATTATCTATACATAGTCACTTTACCTACATGTACACTGCTGTTACTGTTTATTATCTATACATAGTCACTTTACCCCTACCTACATGTACATTGATGCTACTGTCTGTTTATTATCTATACATAGTCACTTTACCTACATGTACACTGCTGTTACTGTTTATTATCTATACATAGTCACTTTACCTACATGTACACTGCTGTTACTGTTTATTATCTATACATAGTCACGTTATCTACATGTACACTGCTGTTACTGTTTATTATCTATACATAGTCACATTTTACCCCTACCTACATGTACACTGATGCTACTGTCTGTTTATTATCTATACATAGTCACTTTACCCCTACCTACATGTACACTGATGCTACTGTCTGTTTATTATCTATACATAGTCACTTTACCTACATGTACACTGCTGTTACTGTTTAGTATCTATACATAGTCACTTTACCTACATGTACACTGCTGTTACTGTTTATTATCTATACATAGTCACTTTACCTACATGTACACTGCTGTTACTGTTTATTATCTATACATAGTCACTTTACCTACATGTACACTGCTGTTACTGTTTATTATCTATACATAGTCACTTTACCTACATGTACACTGCTGTTACTGTTTATTATCTATACATAGTCACTTTACCTACATGTACACTGCTGTTACTGTTTATTATCTATACATAGTCACTTTACCTACATGTACACTGCTGTTACTGTTTATTATCTATACATAGTCACTTTACCTACATGTACACTGCTGTTACTGTTTATTATCTATACATAGTCAC
>NW_027001866.1:0-6972 GCF_036934945.1 Oncorhynchus masou masou
TTCTATCTATCACCCATCCTACCAGAGGTCCAATTGATTGTGACTGCAACCATGTTGTACTTTATGTATCCCACTGTAGAAGTAACAGTTTTAAAAACATAAGCCTTTATAGGTTCACACAAAAATGTGAACCTGCAACATCTGCTCGTCGAACATGTCATTCCAAAATTATTGGCATTAACATGGAGTTGGTACCCCTTTGCTGCTATAACAGCCTCCATTCTTCTGGGAAGGCTTTCCACTAGATTTTTGAACATTGCTGCGGGGACTTGCTTCCATTCAGCCAGAAGAGCATTAGTGAGGTCGGGCACTGTTTTTGGGTAATTAGGCCTGGCTCGCAGTCGGTGTTCCAATTCATCCCAAAGGTGTTTGATGGGGTTGAGGTCAGGGCTCTGTGCAAACCAGTCATATTCTTCCACACGATCTCGAAAAAAAACACATTTCTGTATGGACCTCGCTTTGTGCACGGGGGCAGTGGCATGCTGAAACAGGAAAGGACCTTCCCCAAACTGTTGCCACAAAGTTGCAAGCACAGAATCATCTAGAATGTCATTGTATGCTGTAGTGCTCGGATTTCCCTTCACTGGAATGAAGGGGCCTAGCCCATCCCATGAAAAACAGCCCCAGACTATTATTATTTATCCACCAAACTTTACAATTGGCACTATGCATTCGGGCATCCGCCAAACCCAGATTCATCCGCTGGACTTTTTGTAAATATTTTTTATTTATTTCACCTTTATTTAACCAGGTAGGCTAGTTGAGAACAAGTTCTCATTTGCAACTGCGACCTGGCCAAGATAGAGCGGAGTTCGACACATACATTCGACACATACAACAACACATAGTTAGACATGGAATAAACAAAACATACAGTCAATAATACAGTAGAACAAAAGAAAACAAAAAGTCTATATACAGTGAGTGCAAATAAGGGTAGTTAAGGAAATAAATAGGCCATGGTGGCGAAGTAATTACAATATAGCAATTAAACACTGGCATGGTAGATTGGCAGAAGATGAATGTGCAGGTAGAGATACTGGAGTGCAAAGGAGCAAAATAAATAAATAAATAAATACCAGTATGGGGATGAGGTAGGTAGATATTTGGGCTGTTGACAGATGGCTATGTACAGGTGTAGTGATCTGTAAGCTGCTCTGACAGCTGGTGCTTAAAGCTAATGAGGGAGATGTGAGTCTCCAGCTTGAGAGATTTTTTGCAATTTGTTCCAGTCATGGGCAGCAGAGAACTGGAAGGAAAGACAACCAAAGGAGGAATTGGCTTTGGGGGTGACCAGTGAGATATATCTGCTGGAGCGCGTGCTACGAGTGGGTGCTGCTATGGTGACCAGTGAGCTGAGATAAGGCGGGGCTTTACCTAGCAGAGACTTGTAGATAACCTGAAGCCAGTGGATTCTGCGATGAGTATGAAGCTAGGGCCAACCAACGAGAGCGTACAGGTCGCAATGGTGGGTAGTGTATGGGGCTTTGGTGACAAAACAGATGGCACTGTGATAGACTGCATCCAGTTTGTTGAGTAGAGTGTTAGGCTATTTTATAGATGACATCACCGAAATCGAGGATGGTAGGATGGTCAGTTTTACATTTGTTTATATTTGTTCCTAACTTCCCTGAAAAGTTTGGGGTTGAACCTGGTAGGTTCATTGATAATTTGTGTGAGATTGAGGGGCATCAAGCTTAGTTTGTAGGATGGCCAGAGTGTTAAGCATCTCCCAGTTTAGGTCACCTAGTAGCACAGGCTCAGAAGATAGATGAGGGCAATCAATTCCTTATGGTAAATGTTAAATCAGTCAGGTTTCAAGACTAGTCATTCAACTGAGACTGCTCTTCTCTGTATACGGAGCGCTCCGCTGCTAAAGCTAACTCTCTCTCCTCTCTCCTCATGCTAGACCTATCGGCTGCCTTTGACACTGTGAACCATCAGATCCTCCTCTCCACCCTCTCGAGTTGGGCATCTCCGGTGCGGCATTGCAGGATTGCATCCTACCTGACAGGTCGCTCCTACCAGGTGGCGTGGCGAGAATCTGTCTCCTCGCCACGCGCTCTCACCACTGGTGTCCCCAAGGGCTCTGTTCTAGGCCCTCTACTATTCTCGCTATACACCAAGTCACTTGGCTCTGTCATAACCTCACATGGTCTCTCCTATCATTGCTATGCAGACGACACACAATTAATCTTCTCCTTTCACCCTTCTGATGACCAGGTGGCGAATCGCATCTCTGCATGTCTGGCAGACATATCAGTGTTGATGACGGATCACCACCTCAAGCTGAACTCGGCAAGACGGAGCTGCTCTTCCTCCCGGGGAAGGACTGCCCGTTCCATGATCTCGCCATCACGGTTGACAACTCCATTGTGTCCTCCTCCCAGAGCGCTAAGAACCTTGGCGTGATCCTGGACAACACCCTGTCGTTCTCAACTAACATCAAGGCGGTGGCCCGTTCCTGTAGGTTCATGCTCTACAACATCCGCAGAGTACGCCCCTGCCTCACACAGGAAGCGGCGCAGGTCCTAATCCAGGCACTTGTCATCTCCCGTCTGGATTACTGCAACTCGCTGTTGGCTGGGCTCCCTGCCTGTGCCATTAAACCCCTACAACTCATCCAGAACGCCGCAGCCCGTCTGGTGTTCAACCTTCCCAAGTTCTCTCACGTCACCCCGCTCCTCCGCTCTCCACTGGCTTCCAGTTGGAAGCTCGCATCCGCTACAAGACCATGGTGCTTGCCTGCGGAGCTGTGAGGGGAACGGCACCGCAATACCTCCAGGCTCTGATCAGGCCCTACACCCAAACAAGGGCACTGCGTTCATCCACCTCTGGCCTGCTCGCCTCCCTACCACTGAGGAAGTACAGTTCCCGCTCAGCCCAGTCAAAACTGTTCGCTGCTCTGGCCCCCAATGGTGGAACAAACTCCCTCACGGCGCCAGGACAGCGGGAGTCAATCACCACCTTCCGGAGACACCTGAAACCCCACCTCTTCAAGGAATACCTAGAGGATGGATAAAGCAATCCTTCTCACCCCCCTTAAATGATTTAGATGCACTATTGTAAAGTGGCTGTTCCACTGATGTCAGAAGGTGAATTCACCAATTTGTAAGTCGCTCTGGATAAGAGCGTCTGCTAAATGACTTAAATGTAATGATGTAAATGTATTGAGGGCACAGCTGGGGGCAGAGGGAGGTCTATAGCAAGCGGCAACAGTAAGAGACTTGTTTCTGGAAAGGCAAATTTTTAGAAGTGGAAGCTCAAATTGTTTGGGTACAGACTTAGATAGTAATACAGAACTCTGCAGGCTATCTCTGCAGTAGATTGCAACACCACCCCCTTTGGCAGTTCTATCTTGGCGGAAAACGTTATAGTTAGGAATGGAAATTTCAAGGTTTTTGTTGGTTTTCCTAAGCCAGGATTCAGACATTTCTCAAATACTTTAGACGTATTTAGGCATACTTTCGTAACAAAGCCATGTCATTACAGTGTCACACCCTTATGTTGCAAAGGAAAAGTGGCCTGGTACATAAGCTATCATTGAAATCAGCAACACGTAGAACTTTATATCAGATGTGTTTATTTATTAAATATCACATTTTTAGTAACATTGACAGGCTTTCCTTACAGATCTGCTAGTGGACTAATCTACAGTTACAATATATAAACAAATATCTTGCTAAACTTGACTGTTTACAGATTGGTTTATAATCATTCCAAATTCTACATTCCAAACAGTATACCAATTTGGCAAATTAAGGGGTTGATATGATTCAATTCTCAGTTTATATACTTTATTGAACATTCTATCTATCACCCATCCTACCAGAGGTCCAATTGATTGTGACTGCAACCATGTTGTACTTTATGTATCCCACTGTAGAAGTAACAGTTTTAAAAACATAAGCCTTTATAGGTTCACACAAAAATGTGAACCTGCAACATCTGCTCGTCGAACATGTCATTCCAAAATTATTGGCATTAACATGGAGTTGGTACCCCCTTTGCTGCTATAACAGCCTCCATTCTTCTGGGAAGGCTTTCCACTAGATTTTTGAACATTGCTGCGGGGACTTGCTTCCATTCAGCCAGAAGAGCATTAGTGAGGTCGGGCACTGTTTTTGGGTAATTAGGCCTGGCTCGCAGTCGGTGTTCCAATTCATCCCAAAGGTGTTTGATGGGGTTGAGGTCAGGGCTCTGTGCAAACCAGTCATATTCTTCCACACGATCTCGAAAAAAAACACATTTCTGTATGGACCTCGCTTTGTGCACGGGGGCAGTGGCATGCTGAAACAGGAAAGGACCTTCCCCAAACTGTTGCCACAAAGTTGCAAGCACAGAATCATCTAGAATGTCATTGTATGCTGTAGTGCTCGGATTTCCCTTCACTGGAATGAAGGGGCCTAGCCCATCCATGAAAAACAGCCCCAGACTATTATTATTTATCCACCAAACTTTACAATTGGCACTATGCATTCGGGCATCCGCCAAACCCAGATTCATCCGCTGGACTTTTTGTAAATATTTTTATTTATTTCACCTTTATTTAACCAGGTAGGCTAGTTGAGAACAAGTTCTCATTTGCAACTGCGACCTGGCCAAGATAGAGCGGAGTTCGACACATACATTCGACACATACAACAACACATAGTTAGACATGGAATAAACAAAACATACAGTCAATAATACAGTAGAACAAAAGAAAACAAAAGTCTATATACAGTGAGTGCAAATAAGGTAAGTTAAGGAAATAAATAGGCCATGGTGGCGAAGTAATTACAATATAGCAATTAAACACTGGCATGGTAGATTGGCAGAAGATGAATGTGCAGGTAGAGATACTGGGGTGCAAAAGGAGCAAAATAAATAAATAAATAAATACCAGTATGGGGATGAGGTAGGTAGATATTTGGGCTGTTGACAGATGGCTATGTACAGGTGTAGTGATCTGTAAGCTGCTCTGACAGCTGGTGCTTAAAGCTAATGAGGGAGATGTGAGTCTCCCAGCTTGAGAGATTTTTGCAATTTGTTCCAGTCATGGGCGGCAGAGAACTGGAAGGAAAGACAACCAAAGGAGGAATTGGCTTTGGGGGTGACCAGTGAGATATATCTGCTGGAGCGCGTGCTACGAGTGGGTGCTGCTATGGTGACCAGTGAGCTGAGATAAGGCGGGGCTTTACCTAGCAGAGACTTGTAGATAACCTGAAGCCAGTGGATTCTGCGATGAGTATGAAGCTAGGGCCCCAACGGAGCGTACAGGTCGCAATGGTGGGTAGTGTATGGGGCTTGGTGACAAAACAGATGGCACTGTGATAGACTGCATCCAGTTTGTTGAGTAGAGTGTTGGAGGCTATTTTATAGATGACATCACCGAGATCGAGGATTGGTAGGATGGTCAGTTTTACATTTGTTTATATTTGTTCCTAACTTCCCTGAAAAGTTTGGGGTTGAACCTGGTAGGTTCATTGATCATTTGTGTGAGATTGAGGGCATCAAGCTTAGTTTGTAGGATGGCCAGGGTGTTAAGCATCTCCCAGTTTAGGTCACCTAGTAGCACGATAGATGGGGGGCAATCAATTCACATATGGTAAATGGTAAATCAGTCAGGTTTCAAGACTAGTCATTCAACTGAGACTGCTCTTCTCTGTATCACGGAGCGCTCCGCACTGCTAAAGCTAACTCTCTCTCTCCTCTGCTCTCTCATCCTTCTAGACCTGCTCCGGCTGCCTTCGACACTGTGAACCATCAGATCCTCCTCTCCACCCTCTCCAGTTGGGCATCTCCGGTGCGGCCCACGCTTGGATTGCATCCTACCTGACAGGTCGCTCCTACCAGGTGGCGTGGCAAGAATCTGTCTCCTCGCCACGCGCTCTCACCACTGGTGTCCCCAGGGCTCTGTTCTAGGCCTCTCCTATTCTCGCTATACACCAAGTCACTTGGCTCTGTCATAACCTCACATGGTCTCTCCTATCATTGCTATGCAGACTGACACACAATTAATCTTCTCCTTTCCCCCTTCTGACCAGGTGGCGAATCGAATCTCTGCATGTCTGGCAGACATATCAGTGTGGATGGCCGGATACCACCTCAAGCTGAACCTCGGCAAGACGGGCTGCTCTTCCCTCCCGAGGAAGGACTGCCCGTTCCATGATCTCGCCATCACGGTTGACAACTCCATTGTTTCCTCCTCTGAGCGCTAAGAACAGCAGCGTGATCCTGGACAACACCCTGTCGTTCTCAACTAACATCAAGGCGGTGGCCCGTTCCTGTAGGTTCATGCTCTACAACATCCGCAGAGTACGCCCCTGCCTCACACAGGGGCGGGCGCAGGTCCCTAATCCAGGCACTTGTCATCTCCCGTCTGGATTACTGCAACTCGCTGTTGGCTGGGCTCCCTGCCTGTGCCATTAAACCCCTACAACTCATCCAGAACGCCGCAGCCGTCTGGTGTTCAGCCTTCCCAAGTTCTCTCACGTCACCCCGCTCCTCCGCTCTCTCCACTGGCTTCCAGTTGAAGCTCGCATCCGCTACAAGACCATGGTGCTTGCCTACGGAGCTGTGAGGGGAACGGCACCGCAGTACCTCCAGGCTCTGATCAGGCCCTACACCCAAACAAGGGCACTGCGTTCATCCACCTCTGGCCTGCTCGCCTCCCTACCACTGAGGAAGTACAGTTCCCGCTCAGCCCAGTCAAAACTGTTCGCTGCTCTGGCCCCCCAATGGTGGAACAAACTCCCTCATGGCGCCAGGACAGCGGAGTCAATCACCACCTTCCGGAGACACCTGAAACCCCACCTCTTCAAGGAATACCTAGGATAGGATAAAGCAATCCTTCTCACCCCCCTTAAATGATTTAGATGCACTATTGTAAAGTGGCTGTTCCACTGATGTCAGAAGGTGAATTCACCAATTTGTAAGTCGCTCTGGATAAGAGCATCTGCTAAATGACTTAAATGTAATGATGTAAAT
>NW_027001867.1:0-30000 GCF_036934945.1 Oncorhynchus masou masou
CAGGGATAAGGTGACCCTTCTCTACCACACCCACAGAAACACAGAGATAAGGTGATCCTTCTCTACCACACCCAGAGAAACACAGAGATAAGGTGACCCTTCTCTACCACACCCACAGAAACACAGGGATAAGGTGACCCTTCTCTACCACACCCACAGAAACACAGAGATAAGGTGACCCTTCTCTACCACACCCACAGAAACACAGAGATAAGGTGACCCTTCTCTACCACACCCACAGAAACACAGGGATAAGGTGATCCTTCTCTACCACACCCACAGAAACACAGGGATAAGGTGACCCTTCTCTACCACACCCACAGAAACACAGAGATAAGGTGACCCTTCTCTACCACACCCACAGAAACACAGAGATAAGGTGACCCTTCTCTACCACACCCACAGAAACACAGAGATAAGGTGACCCTTCTCTACCACACCCACAGAAACACAGAGATAAGGTGACCCTTCTCTACCACACCCACAGAAACACAGGGATAAGGTGACCCTTCTCTACCACACCCACAGAAACACAGAGATAAGGCAATCCCTCTCTACCACACCCAGAGAAAAGCATCCAATAGAAAGTCACAGCTCAAACAAGACACCCACAGGGAGCGAGGTCCCGGTGAGGGACACCATTGTCCAGCTCCCATGGAGCACTGGGGTTAAGTGCTTGCTCAAAGGCACAGTGACAGATTTGCCATTTTGTCAGCTCTGGGATTGGAACCATCACCCTTTTGGGTTATTGGCCCAACGCTCTAACCTCAAGGCTATTTGTCTTTCCCAGAGTGTTGTTTTCAATAACAGACAGGCCCAGGTTGGTGCAAGTTTCTCCATATGTCCAGAAGCTCCTGAGGAGTGTCGAGGATGGTCGTGATAACAGCCATGTAGTGACAGCGGTCCTGGGCTCCTGCATACCCCTGAAAAAGGTTTCCACTGGGGGGGTCAGTAGGCCGGATGCCCAGGTGTCTCATACACAGTCCCAGATACACATCCTCTATGTAGACGGCTTTAACATGCCTGGACGCCTCCACCAGCTTCCTGGGGAGGTCTAAGGTGAAGACATAGCCCAGGCCCAGAGCATAAGGTGGGTATACTGGTTCAGGAAACACCTCCTTTGGAAGGTACCATTTGGAGTTACGGTCTCTTAGAACGGCTCCCCATCGGGCCACTAGTCCAGTCATGTAGTTTTGCGTTGGAGCGTGAAGAAGCATGTTGACCAAGGTGTTCACGTTGAGGAACATGTCTGAGTCGATCTTCATGGCGTAGGAGGCGTTGGGGCAGCGAGAGCTCAGCCACTCCATCATCACCATGGTCTTGATGGTCAGGTTTTTGTAGCTGTCTATGAAGTTGCTCTGCAGCAGATCCTGGTGCTCTTTGCTCTCCTGCAGCACCTTCTCCTGGAGCTGCTCTGTCTCCTCTCCACTGGGCAGTCCCAGCAGGAAGAACAGACGGACCTCTCTGCCCAGTACCTGCCTCTCACTGCCCCAAGTCCTGCGGACGGCCTCACGGGCCTCCCTGTTATAGGGCGCCACTGGCACCATCAGAACCAGGAAGGGGTTCTGCTCCCGGCATTTCTCTGGCTCATCCAGGATGAAGGAGTACTCATGTGGGTATTGTACATGGTACGGTCCTCGGGACATGTTTGCTGCTGGCTTGGTTGTTGAAGGTGAGATCTGTTCTTTGAGGTCAACTTCCAGGATGACCACAGTCATCATCACGACCAGGAACAGAAACAGGCCAAGGCAGCTGTTGCGACACCAGCGTCTCTTTTTGAGCTGTGTTCTGTCTGCCCCCTTCTGGCTATCATCAGTACTGCTGAAACACAAGGTTGAGAAAAATACATCTACTGTCAGTGTCTGACCACTGTTTCTCTATTTGATTCATTACTCCTTACGTTGGTTTAAATTCACAATGGAAGTTAATATATTTTATAGTTAGTAAGATATAAGATGGTTTTTCTTTTTACATATGAACTATGTTCACTTCATCATACTATATACAATCAATCAACATCATGCACTAGATTTTATTTGAATGTTCGATGTTTAGAAGAGAAGTCCCCCCTCCCACCCCTCTCCCTCTGTGGCTCACCATTGTTTAGCGATGAGGGGCTGGGCATCATGAGGCGTCAGGTGGAACGCTGGGTCAGAAGTTGTGGCAGACCCCCATCATGCATTTGGGTAAGATTGTATCAAAGAGGGTGTATAAAGTCTGACAGAGATAAGTTACTCTAACAACCTGAGGCTCAGAATGTCAGCTCTCTGAATGTCCATGACTATGTTAAAAAAAAGGGCTTTATTACGTTCCAGGTAAATGAAGACGCTGTTTACCGTTGTCCATTTACGTTGGTCACCGTTCCAGGCTCTGCTTAAGGGGTAGTTCTCCCATAAACACCAATTGCGATAGTAGCTGGGTCTGTTCTGCTCATTTCGTTGACTTCAAATGAGCCAGGAAAAAAGAGCCAGGTGAGATTTTATCACTTTCTCTTCCGTCTCTGAAGGTTGATTGGCATTGGGCGGAGCATCGGTGGGAGGGCTGCTGTCTGACTTTATGCGGTCTCAGCATGTCAGTAGCACAGCTGCTTTCTCTGTGGCTTCCTGTGTTGTTGGCTTCACTCTCATGGTAACCGTTTCCTTCTGTCATGATGTGTCATTTAGTGTTACAAAACAGAACACAAGCCGGACTTTTAAGACCTTGAACTAAATATCAACAATAGTACTTATCACCGTCAATGTCAACATTTCATAACCTCCTATATCACCTGTGTGTGTCTGAGAGAGAAAGAGATCACAGAAGATACTGGGATATTAATATCTTAACTTCTGTCATGAAGACGTATATATTATGATTTTAGAAATATAGCAATCTTACTTTTCTTGGTATTTTAAGAAAAATCTGTTAGGAAGCTTCCAATACATTGCCTGTCGTCCGTTTTTAATATTTTTTCCACTAAACCAACGTTGAACCAGTTTGTTTGTCCTGTATGCTGCTCAAATGTACAGTTTACATACACCTCAGCCAAGAGCATTTTAAACTCCGTTTTTCACAATAACTGACATTTAATGGTAGTACAAATTATATAAACTATATAGGACACTGTTTTTGACCAGAGACTATATATATATATATATATATATATATATATTTGTATTAATTGTTTTATTTCACCTTTATTTAACCAGGTAGGCCAGATCACCTTTATTTAACCAGGTAGACCAGATCACCTTTATTTAACCAGGTAGACCAGATCACCTTTATTTAACCAGGTAGACCAGATCACCTTTATTTAACCAGGTAGGCCAGATCACCTTTATTTAACCAGGTAGACCAGATCACCTTTATTTAACCAGGTAGACCAGATCACCTTTATTTAACCAAGTAGACCAGATCACCTTTATTTAACCAGGTAGGCCAGATCACCTTTATTTAACCAGGTAGACCAGATCACCTTTATTTAACCAGGTAGACCAGATCACCTTTATTTAACCAGGTAGGCCAGTTGAGAACAAGTTCTCATTTGCAACTGCCACCTGATCAAGATAAAAGCAAAGCAGTGTGACAGAGTTACACATGAGTAAACACAAACAAGACAATAACACAAACAAGTCAATGACACAAAGTAGAAAAAAGAAAGTCTATATACAGTGTGTGCAAAAGGCATGAGATAGGAGCAAATCATTACAATTTAGTAGATTAACACTGGAGTGATAAATGAGCAGATGATGATGTGCAAGTAGAGATACTGGCGTGCAAAAGAGCAGAAAAGTAAATAAAATAAAAACAGTATGGGGATGAGGTAGGTAGATTGGGTGGCCTATTTACAGATGGACTATGTACAGCTGCAGCGATCGGTTAGCTGCTCAGATAGTTGATGCTTAAAGTTGGTGAGGGAAATAAAAGTCTCCAACTTCAGCGATTTTGCAATTCGTTCCAGTCTCTGGCAGCAGAGAACTGGAAGGAAAGCTGGCCAAATGAGGTGTTGGCTTTGGGGATGATCAGTGAGATAAACCTGCTGGAGCGTGTGCTACGGGTGGGTGTTGTTATCATGACCAGTGAACTGAGATAAGGCTGGGCTTTACCTAGCATAGACTTATAGATGACCTGGAGCCAGTGGGTCTGGCGACGAATATGTAGCGAGGGCCAGCCGACTAGAGCATACAGGTTGCAGTGGTGGGTGGTATAAGGTGATTTGGTGACAAAACGGATGGCACTGTGATAGACTGCATCCAATTTGCTGAGTAGAGTGTTGGAAGCTATTTTGTAGATGACATCGCCGAAGTCGAGGATCGGTAGGATAGTCAGTTTTACTAGGGTAAGTTTGGCGTGAGTGAAGGAGGCTTTTTGCGAATTAGATAGCCAATTCTCAATTTGATTTTGGATTGGAGATGTTTAATATGAGTCTGGAAGGAGAGTTTACAGTCTAGCCAGACACCTAGGTATTTATAGTGGTTCACATATTCTAGGTCGGAACCATCCAGGATGGTGATGCTAGTCGGGCGGGTGTGGGCAGCGAACGGTTGAAAAAGCATGCATTTGGTTTTACTAGCGTTTTAGAGCAGTTGGAGGCCACGGAAGGAGTGTTGTATGGCATTGAAGCTCGTTTGGAGGTTAGTTAGCACAGTGTCCAAGGAAGGGCCAGAAGTATACAGAATGGTGTCGTCTGTGTAGAGGTGGAACAGGGAATCACCCGCAGCAAGAGCGACATCATTGATATATACAGAGAAAAGAGTCGGCCCGAGAATTGAACCCTTTGGTACCCCATAGAGACTGCCAGAGGTCCGGACAACATGCCCTCCGATTTGACACACTGACCTCTGTCTGCAAAGTAGTTGGTGAACCAGGCGAGGCAGTAATTAGAAAAACCAAGGCTATTGAGTCTGCCTATAAGAATACGGTGATTGACAGAGTTGCTGCACAGTACTGTCTTTACTCGATGGCGGTTATGATATCGTTTAGTACCTTGAGCGTGGTTGAGGTGCACCTGTAACCGTCTCGGAAGCCAGATTGCACAGCGGAGAAGGTACGGTGGGATTCGAAATGGTCAGTGATCTGTTTATTAACTTGGCTTTCGAAGACTTTAGATAGGCAAGGCAGGATGGATATAGGTCTGTAGCAGTTTGGGTCTAGGGTGTCACCCCTTTGAAGAGGGGGATGACCACGGCAGCTTTCTAATCTTTAGGGATCTCAGACGAAATGAAGGTGATTGAACAGGCTGGTAATAGGGGTTGCAACAATGGCAGTGGATTGTTTTAGAAAAGAGGGTCCAGATTGTCTAGCCCAGCTGATTTGTACGGGTCCAGGTTTTGCAGCGCTTTCAGAACATCTGCTGTCTCGCTTGGGCGAGTAGCTGCGGGGCGGAGCTGTTGGCCGGGGTTGGAGGAGCCAGGAGGAAGGCATGGCCAGCTGTTGAGAAATGCTTATTGACATTTTTGATTATCATGGATTTATCAGTGGTGACCGTGTTACCTAGCCTCAGTGCAGTGGGCAGCTGGGAGGAGGTGCTCTTGTTCTCCATGGACTTTACAGTGTCCCAAAACCTTTTGGAGTTAGAGCTACAGGGTGCGAATTTTGCTTGAAAAAGCTGGCCTTTGCTCTCCTGACTGACTGCGTGTATTGGTTCCTGACTTCCCTGAACAGTTGCATATCGTGGGGACTATTCGATGCTATGGCAGTCCGCCACAGGATGTTTTTGTGCTGGTCAAGGGCAGTCAGGTCTGGAGGGAACCAAGTGCTATCTCGGTTCTTAGTTCTGCATTTTTGAACAGGGCATGTTTATCTAAGATGGCGAGGAAATTACTTTTAAAGAACGACCAGGCATCCTCGACTGACGGGATGAGGTCAATATCCTTCCAGGATACCCGGGCCAGGTCAATTAGAAAGGCCTGCTCGCAGAAGTGTTTTAGGGAGCGTTTGACAGTGATGAGGGGTGGTCGTTTGACCGCGGACCCATAGCGGGTACAGGCAATGAGGCAGGGATTGCTGAGATCCTGATTGAAAACAGCGGAGGTGTATTTGGAGGGCAAATTGGTCAGGATAATGTCTATGAGGGAGCCCATGTTTATGGATTTAGGGTTGTACCTGGTGGGTTCCTTGATGATTTGTGTGAGATTGGAGGGCATCTAACTTAGATTGGAGGACTGACGGCGTGTTAAGCATATCCCAGTTTAGGTCACCTAACAGAACGAACTCTGAAGCTGGATGGGGCGCGATCAATTCACAAATGGTGTCCAGGGCACAGCTGGGAGCGGATGGGGGTCGATAGCAGGCGGCAACAGTGAGAGACTTATTTCTGGAGAGGTTAATTTTTAAAATTAGAAGTTCAAACTGTTTGGGTATAGACCTGGAAAGTATGAGAACTTTGCAGAATCTCTCTGCAGTAGATTGAAACTCCTCCCCTTTGGCAGTTCTATCTTGACGGAAAATGTTGTAGCTGGGTATGGAAATCTCAGAATTGTTGGTGGCCTTCCTAAGCCAGGATTCAGACACGGCAAGGACATCAGGGTTGGCAGAGTGTGCTAAAGTAGTGAGTAAAAAAATAACTTAGGGAGGAGGCTTCTGATGTTGACATGAAACCAAGGTTTTTCGATCACAGACGTCAACAAATGAGGGTGCCTGGGGACACGCGGGGCCTGGGTTTACCTCCATCACCAAAAATTGGATTTGTTTTCAAATTCTTTGTGGGTCTGTGTAATCTGAGGGAAATATGTGTCTCTAATATGGTCATTTTTGACAACTTTTACTTTTACTTCACCACATTCCTAAAGAAAATAATGTTATTTTGACTCCATACATTTCCCCCTGACACCCAAAATGAAAATGGTCCAATTCACACAACTATCAAGAGAACATCCCTGGTCATTCCTACTGCCTCTGATCTGGAGGACTCACTTGACACAAATGCTTTGTTTGTAAATGATGTCTCAGTGTTGGGGTGTGTCCCTGGCTATCTGTAAATGATGTCTCAGTGTTGGAGTGTGTCCCTGGCTATCTGTAAATGATGTCTCAGTGTTGGAGTGTGTCCCTGGCTATCTGTAAATGATGTCTCAGTGTTGGAGTGTGTCCCTGGCTATCTGTAAATGATGTCTCAGTGTTGGAGTGTGTCCCTGGCTATCTGTAAATGATGTCTCAGTGTTGGAGTGTGCCCCTGGCTATCTGTAAATGATGTCTCAGTGTGAGTGTGCCCCCTATCTGTAAATGATGTCTCAGTGTTGGAGTGTGACCCTGGCTATCTGTAAATGATGTCTCAGTGTTGGAGTGTGCCCCTGGCTATCTGTAAATTAAAACAAACTAGAAAACAGTGCCGTCTGGTTTGCTTAATATAAGGAATTTGAATTGATTTATACTTATGCTTTGCTATCAAAAGTAAAAAGTACATTTATATCCAAATACATTTAGACATTTACTCAAGTCATATTTTACTGGGGGACTTTCACATTTACTTGAGTCATTTTCTATTAAGGTATCTTTACTTTTACTCAAGTATGATGATTGAGTACCTTTTCCACCACTGCAGAAACACAGAGATAATGTGACCCTTCTCTACCACACCCACAGAAACACAGAGATAAGGTGACCCTTCTCTACCACACCCACAGAAACACAGAGATAATGTGACCCTTCTCTACCACACCCACAGAAACACAGAGATAAGGTGACCCTTCTCTACCACACCCACAGAAACACAGAGATAAGGCAATCCCTCTCTACCACACCCAGAGAAAAGCATCCAATAGAAAGTCACAGCTCAAACAAGACACCCACAGGGAGCGAGGTCCCGGTGAGGGACACCATTGTCCAGCTCCCATGGAGCACTGGGGTTAAGTGCTTGCTCAAAGGCACAGTGACAGATTTGCCATTTTGTCAGCTCTGGGATTGGAACCATCACCCTTTTGGGTTATTGGCCCAACGCTCTAACCTCAAGGCTATTTGTCTTTCCCAGAGTGTTGTTTTCAATAACAGACAGGCCCAGGTTGGTGCAAGTTTCTCCATATGTCCAGAAGCTCCTGAGGAGTGTCGAGGATGGTCGTGATAACAGCCATGTAGTGACAGCGGTCCTGGGCTCCTGCATACCCCTGAAAAAGGTTTCCACTGGGGGGTCAGTAGGCCGGATGCCCAGGTGTCTCATACACAGTCCCAGATACACATCCTCTATGTAGACGGCTTTAACATGCCTGGATCGCCTCCACCAGCTTCCTGGGGAGGTCTAAGGTGAAGACATAGCCCAGACCCAGAGCATAAGGTGGGTATACTGGTTCAGGAAACACATCCTTGGAAGGTACCATTTGGAGTTACGGTCTCTTAGAACAGCTCCCCATCGGGCCACTAGTCCAGTCATGTAGTTTTGCGTTGGAGCGTGAAGCAGCATGTTGACCAAGGTGTTCACGTTGAGGAACATGTCTGAGTCGATCTTCATGGCGTAGGAGGCGTTGGGGCAGCGAGAGCTCAGCCACTCCATCATCACCATGGTCTTGATGGTCAGGTTTTGTAGCTGTCTATGAAGTTGCTCTGCAGCAGATCCTGGTGCTCTTTGCTCTCCTGCAGCACCTTCTCCTGGAGCTGCTCTGTCTCCTCTCCACTGGGCAGTCCCAGCAGGAAGAACAGACAAACCTCTCTGCCCAGTACCTGCCTCTCACTGCCCAAGTCCTGCGGACGGCCTCACGGGCCTCCCTGTTATAGGGCGCCACTGGCACCATCAGAACCAGGAAGGGGTTCTGCTCCCGGCATTTCTCTGGCTCATCCAGGATGAAGGAGTACTCATGTGGGTATTGTACATGGTACGGTCCTCGGGACATGTTTGCTGCTGGCTTGGTTGTTGAAGGTGAGATCTGTTCTTTGAGGTCAACTTCCAGGATGACCACAGTCATCATCACGACCAGGAACAGAAACAGGCCAAGGCAGCTGTTGCGACACCAGCGTCTCTTTTGAGCTGTGTTCTGTCTGCCCCCTTCTGGCTATCATCAGTACTGCTGAAACACAAGGTTGAGAAAAATACATCTACTGTCAGTGTCTGACCACTGTTTCTCTATTTGATTCATTACTCCTTACGTTGGTTTAAATTCACAATGGAAGCTAATATATTTTATAGTTAGTAAGATATAAGATGGTTTTTCTTTTTACATATGAACTATGTTCACTTCATCATACTATATACAATCAATCAACATCATGCACTAGATTTTATTTGAATGTTCGATGTTTAGAAGAGAAGTCCCCCCTCTACCTCTGTGGCTCACCATTGTTTAGCGATGAGGGGCTGGGCATCATGGGCGTCAGGTGGGGGTGCTGGGTCCAGAAGTCGTGGCAGACCCCCATCATGCATTTGGGTAAGATTGTTTTAATTTAACCAGGTAGGCCAGTTGAGAACAAGTTCTCATTTGCAACTTTGCGACCTGACCAAGATAAAGCAAAGCAGTGTGACAGAGTTACACATGGAGTAAACAATTAACAAGACAATAACACAAACAAGTCAATGACACAGTAGAAAAAGAAAGTCTATATACAGTGTATGCAAAAGGCATGAGATAGGAGCAAATAATTACAATTTAGCAGATTAACACTGGAGTGATAAATGAGCAGATGATGATGTGCAAGTAGAGATACAGGCGTGCAAAAGAGCAGAAAAGTAAATAAAATAAAAACAGTATGGGGATGAGGTAGGTAGATTGGGTGGCCTATTTACAGATGGACTATGTACATCTGCAGCGATCGATTAGCTGCTCAGATAGTTGATGTTTAAAGTTGGTGAGGGAAATAAAAGTCTCCAACTTCAGCGATTTTTGCAATTCGTTCCAGTCTCTGGCAGCAGAGAACTGGAAAGGAAAGCGCCAAATGAGGTGTTAGCTTTAGGGGATGGTCAGTGAGATATACCTGCTGGAACGGGTACAGCGGGTGGGTGTTGCCATCGTGACCAATGAACTGAGATAAGGCGGAGCTTTACCTAGCATGGACTTGTAGTTGACCTGGAGCCAGTGGGTGTGGCGACGAATATGTAGCGAGGCCAGCCATCTAGAGCATACAGGTCGCAGTGGTGGGTGGTATAAGGTGATTTGGTGACAAAACGGATGGCACTGTGATAGCAAATTGGATGCAGTCTGAGTAGAGTGTTGGAAGCTATGTTAGATGACATCGCCGAAGTCGAGGATAGGTAGGATAGTCAGTTTTACTAGAGTAAGTTTGGCGGCATGAGTGAAGGAGGCTTTGTTTGCGGAATAGAAAGCCGACTCTAGGTTTGATTTTCGATTGGAGATGTTTAATATGAGTCTGGAAGGAGAGTTTACAGTCTAGCCAGACACCTAGGTACTTATAGATGTTCACATATTCAAGGTGGGAACCATCAGGGTGGTGGTGATGCTAGTCAGGCGGGCTGGGCAGTCAGCGAACGGTTGAAAAGCATGCATTTGTTTTTTAGCGTTTAAGAGCAGGTGGAGGCCACGGAAGAAGTGTTGTATGGCATTGAAGCTTGTTTGGAGGTTTGACTGCACAGTGTGTCCAGGATGGGCCGGAAGTATAGAATGGTGTCACTCTGCATAGAGGTGGATCAGGGAATCACCCGCAGCAAGAGCAACATCATTGATATATACAAAGAAAAGAGTCGGCCCGAGAATTGAACCTTGGGCACCCCATAGAGACTGCCAGAGGACCGGACAGCATGCCCTCCAATTTGACACTGAACTCTGTCTGCAAAGTAGTTGGTGAACCAGGCAAGACAGTCATCAGAAAAACCCGAGGCTCCTGAGTCTGCCGATAAGAATATGGTGATTGACAGAATCGAAAGCCTTGGCCAGGTCGATGAAGACGGCTGCACAGTAGTTTTATACGATGGTGGTTATGATATCGTTTAGTACCTTGGCGTGGCTGAGGTGCACCTGTGACCTGCTCGGAAACCGGATTGCACAGCGGAGAAGGTATGGTAGATTAGAGATGGTCAGTGACCTGTTTGTTTACTGAGCTTTCAAAGACCTTAGATAGGCAGGGCAGGATGGATATCGGTCTGTAGCAGTTTGGGTCCAGGGTGTCTCCTTTGAAGAGGGGGATGACTGCGGCAGCTTTTCCAATCCTTGGGAATCTCAGACGATATGAAAGAGAGGTTGAACAGGCTGTAATAGGGGTTGCGACAATGGCGGCGGATAGTTTCAGAAATAGAGGGTCCAGATTGTCAAGCCCAGCTGATTTGTACGGGTCCAGTTTTGCAGCTCTTTCAGAACATCTGCTATCTGGTTGGGTAAAGGAGAACCTGGAGAGGCTTGGGCGAGAGTAGCTGCGGTGGGCGGAGCTGTTGGCAGAGGTTGGAGTAGCCAGGCGGAAGCATGGCCAGACTCTCTCTGCAGTAGATTACGCTCCTCCCCCTTGGCAGTTCTATCTTGACGGAGAATGTTGTAGCTGGGTATGGAAATCTCAGAACTGTTGGTGGCTTATCCCTTTATTTCTGTGGGTGTGGTAGAAGGATCGCCTTATCCCTGTGTTTCTGCAGTGGTGGTACCCATTACAATACCACACCACATAGTGGGGTGGCAGCTAGCCTAGTGGTTAGAGCATTGACTAGTCACAAAGTTTGCAAGATTGAATCCGAGCTGACAAGGTAAAAGAATCTGCCGTTCCACAATCCTGAACAAGGCAGTTAACCAAAAGGTTTTTAGGCCAGCATTGAAAATAAGAATTTGTTCTTTAACTAACACTAGTTTAAATAAAAGATAAAATAAATAAAAGATAGCACCACACCTTGAGGCCCCTGTGGAGCGTAATCTGGACGCGATAACTACCAGATTTGGCTAACTGGTTAGCCTAACTTACCTGCATAGATAACTTTGACCTGTGGTTGATCAACGTGAAGTTTGACAGGTTATAAATACCTCTCTAACGTCTATCGGTGGCGTAACAAGAGGACAAACTACTCGGTGGCGTAACAAGAGGACAACTACTCGGTGGCGTAACAAGAGGACAACAACTCGGTGGCGTAACAAGAGGACAACTACTCGTGGCGTAACAAGAGGACAACTACTCGGTGGCGTAACAAGAGGACAACTACTCGGTGGCGTAACAAGAGGACAACTACTCGGTGGCGTAACAAGAGGACAACAACTTGTGCAATTCTACACTGTGTCACTGGACCTTGTGCATTGTGTTGCTATAACTCTCTACAACAGAAAGTTGAAAGCTCGACTAACTTCGTTAAAAATAATAATAATAATAACAAATCATTAAAATAATTACAGTGGGGACCGTATTGACCCCGTTCTGGGTCCGTTCCGCGATACCCCTATTGAGTGTGGCTGCTGTAGCGTCTACCTGGATCAGGCTCAATTCACTTCCTGTTACTACATTAACAATGACACATGGATTCATGTGTTTATGTATCTCACCTCTACCCTCCCCTTCTTGCCCAGACAAGTCTGTTTTACATATAATTCTGTAAACAAACAAAGAAGAGCTGCAGACTAGGAGCTCAGATGCAAAAAAAAAAAAAATGTCCACCGTTTTCGACAGACAAGCTGTCTTCATCCGGGTATAATGACAAACACTGCGGGGTGACTCGTTTATAAAGTGTTAAAAAACACACTCAGGTGTCTGTAATCATGGCCGGGTGTGGCCTGATCTCATTGGTTAATATTCAGATATAAATATAACATGAAAAACATGAATGAATATAGCGCCCAAACAGTGAAACATATCCCAATCAAAGGTGTTATCACTTGCTCCACTAAAGCAAATATTTATCTTTTAACTTGTCCTTGTGGTAAAAAAAATAATGTGGATAGAATGCCAATTACGCAAAGGTAATGGCGGACTGAACGAAGTTATGTAGAGCACCTGAAGATAAAACGTAATATTCAATATTGGCAAGTTAGACTAAAATATTAGCACTACAAAATCTGGTGGGTGATAACCTTCAATCTGGATAATAACACAAAACAAAGATAGAGACTTTATCGAAAAATATTACGAAAACAAGCAACACCCAAACATGACGAAGAGTAAGACAGGGGAACCGATTTCAATACGGAAACGTGACTTCTACAGACACAGACGACTTAATATTTTCACCACCGGGAATGGTAAAGGTCAAAATCGATCTGTTAAAATCAAAAACCTGGGTATACTTGAATTAGTTCGTAAGGATATAAAAGAGTTGAAGGCAAGCCTCGAGATGAGTGATGAAAAAGCTGTGACATTGGAGAAGGAAACACACAAGCTTGAAAGGGACACTTAATAAGATTGAAACCGAAATGAATTAAATTAAAAAGGAGAACACCGTTCTGAGGGAAGCCTTACTGGACATACAAACTAGATCCATGAGAGAGAATCGGGTACTTACAGGTATCGAGGAGAAAGAAGGGGAAGTTCCTCAATCTGTAGTTAGAGAGTTCCTCCTTACAGCGCTTCAGATCCCACGCGAAGTTATCGACAAAATCCAATTTGAACGTGTACACCGCTTCGGACAGAGAGGCCAAAGGTATGACCGCCCAATCGTTGCCAAATTTGCTTAATTGAAAGATAAAACAATGGTTAAAAGCCTTGATAAAAGACTTGCTGGGACCAAAATTGGCTGAATGATCAGTTTCCGAAGGAAATTGCAGAACGGCGCAAAGTTATATATCCAATTTTCAAAGAAAATCGATTAAAAGCGAAACGAGTAGCTCTCGTCGTCGATAAACTATATATTGATAACCAGTTGTTCAGAGACACAAAGACCACTCCATTGTTATTTTAAAAATTACAAAGTTCTCATAGATGAGGAAAATAAACACAATTCTAGCCCAGTTATGGATTGTAACAATACAATAAAAAATATAGATTTTTCTATATATCTTCACATATAACTAACTGAACACACAAGCACTAATTCAACATAGTGAAGATAAAAATGAAGTAAACAGAAAGCACATAATGTGTGGTGTGTGTTTTATTTTTATTTGTTATGTTTTGAAGTTGAGTGATTGAGTAATGAAATGGTTGCATATCCCAGAGCCAATGTATTGCTGTGGGCCAGGGTATGAGAGGGCTTTCAATGCTGTTCAGATGACGGATATACTTTTATAATGAATTATACGTCTTGTTTATTTATTGTCCTATCATGGTGGAACAGTTTTAAAATAGATGATACGTTTGATTTGTTATTGTCCTATCATGGGGAACTACATTTTAAAAATAATTTATATCTAATAATTTATTTATGATCCTATTTTAATGGTACGGTCCATGACCCTATACCCTAGACACCCACCTGAATGACCCAGATACTAAGGAGAAGTCCCTAACTGTTTTATGTGCCTGCTGTAACTGGTCTGTATGCAGCCAAAATGATGGTCAGAGACCAAGAGCAGCACTGCCCCCTCAATAATCTGAGCCTTTTCCATCATAATTTGCAAATAAATTCATTAAAAATCCTACAATGTGATTTTCTGGATTTTTTCCCCCCATTTTGTCTGTCATAGTTGAAGTGTACCTATGATGAAAATTACAGGCCTCTCTCATCTTTTTAAGTGGGAGAACTTGCACAATTGGTGGCTGACTAAATACTTTTTTGCCCCACTGTAGGTATGTGTATGTATATATTTGTATATGTATATAGGTATGTGTATGTATATCTATATAGGTATGTATATTACATTTACATTTAAGTCATTTAGCAGACGCTCTTATCCAGAGCGATTTACAAATTGTAATGTGTATGTATATTGTATATGTCTATATGTATGTCTATATAGGTATGTATATAGGTATGTGTATGTATATATGTGTATATGTATGTCTATATAGGTATGTGTATGTATATATGTGTATATTTATCTATATAGGTATGTGTATGCATATATGTGTATATGTATATCTATATAGGTATGTGTATGTATATCTATATAGGTATGTATATGTCTATATGTATGTCTATATAGGTATATATGTGTATATTTATCTATATAGGTATGTGTATGCATATATGTGTATATGTATATCTATATAGGTATGTGTATGTATATATGTGTATATATATGTCTATATAGGTACAGTGCCTTGCGAAGGTATTCGGCCCCCTTGAACTTTGCGACCTTTTGCCACATTTCAGGCTTCAAACATAAAGATATAAAACTGTATTTTTTGTGAAGAATCAACAACAATTGTGGGACACAATCATGAAGTGGAACGACATTTATTGGACATTTCAAACTTTTTTAACAAATCAAAAACTGAAAAATTGGGCGTGCAAAATTATTCAGCCCCCTTAAGTTAATACTTTGTAGCGCCACCTTTTGCTGCGATTACAGCTGTAAGTCGCTTGGGGTATGTCTCTATCAGTTTTGCACATCGAGAGACTGAATTTTTTCCCATTCCTCCTTGCAAAACAGCTCAAGCTCAGTGAGGTTGGATGCAGAGCATTTGTGAACAGCAGTTTTCAGTTCTTTCCACAGATTCTCGATTTGATTCAGGTCTGGACTTTGACTTGGCCATTCTAACACCTGGATATGTTCAGGGGTTCAAGTTCAAGGGGGCCGAATACTTCCGCAACGCACTGTAGGTATGTGTAGGTATATATGTGTATATGTATGTCTATATAGGTATGTGTAGGTATATATGTGTATATGTATGTCTATACAGGTATGTGTATGTATATATGTGTATATGTATGTCTATATAGGTATGTGTAGGTATATATAGGTATGTGTAGGTATATATGTGTATATTTATCTATATATTTATGTGTATGTATATATGTGTTTATGTATGTCTATATAGGTATGTGTATGTATATATGTGTATGTATATATGTGTGTATATATATGTCTATATAGGTATGTGTATGTATATATGTGTTTATGTATGTCTATATAGGTATGTGTAGGTATATATAGGTATGTGTAGGTATATATGTCTATATTTATCTATATAGGTATGTGTATGTATATATGTGTATATATAGGTGTATGTATATATGTATATATATATAGGTGTAGGTATGTATGTGTATATATAGGTATAGGTATATATGTGTATATATAGGTGTAGGTATGTATGTGTATATATAGGTATGTATGTGTATATATAGGTATGTGTGTATATATAGGTGTAGGTATGTATGCATGCGTGTATGAAGATATGGGTGATTGGAAATGATGCAGACAATTACATTGGAGGCAACATTCTTTCCTTTATATTAAGCAGACCTCAAAGCTCAAGTTAAAAGTATGTATCTCAGAGCATCGTAGCACCATGAGGTGCAAAAACTCGACTTACCCAGGTGCTGCCCACTTTTTGGAAGCAAAACCACTCGATTTCGTCTCTATGTTATATTGGCATCGAACATGTCACCCTCCCCAGGAGAGGGTGTGACCTCGACGATTTATTATTAAAACGAGAGGCTGCCTGGATCTTTAATATATAGACCCTTGCTCCCTCCGGTCTCAACGTAGACTTTGATCTGAAGCCATTCATGTGATTAGTGTGTTTTTGCGTTTCATCGTAAATGCTTGAAGGCGAATTGTATCTATGATCGTACGCTATCCGTTTTTTTGTATGCTATTTTAATATATGAGAATGAACCAATGAGATCAGGCCACACCTGGCCATGATTACAGACACCTGTGTGTTTTGACACTATATAAACGAGTCACCCCGCAGTGTTTGCCATTATACGCTGATGAAGACAGCTTGTCTGTCGAAAACGATGGACATTTTTTGCATCTGAGCTCCTGGAGTGTGCGGCTGTCCTTAATTTTTGTAGGTGTTCTACTCCGCTAGCCGGCACCTCGCTTAAATTGGTGAGCATTTCTTCCACCTTTACATATCATGATGGACCTCCGCTCCCCTTCCTGCCCAGACAAGTCTGTTTTACATATCATTATGTACCTCCCCTTCCTGCCCAGACAAGTCTGTTTTACATATCATTATGTACCTCCCTTCCTGCCCAGACAAGTCTGTTTTACATATCATTACGTACCTCCCCTTCCTGCCCAGACAAGTCTGTTTTACATATCATTATGTACCTCCCCTTCCTGCCCAGACAAGTCTGTTTTACATATCATTACGTACCTCCCCTTCCTGCCCAGACAAGTCTGTTTTACATATCATTACGTACCTCCCTTCCTGCCCAGACAAGTCTGTTTTACATATCATTATGTACCTCCCCTTCCTGCCCAGACAAGTCTGTTTTACATATCATTATGTACCTCCCTTCCTGCCCAGACAAGTCTGTTTTACATATCATTACGTACCATGGTGCTTGCCTCCTTCCTGCCCAACAGGTCTGTTTTACATATCATTATCCACCTACCCCTTCCTGCCCAGACAAGTCTGTTTTACATATCATTATGCCAGGACACCTCCCCTTCCTGCCCAGACAAGTCTGTTTTACATATCATTATGCACCTCCCTTCCTGCCCAGACAAGTCTGTTTTACATATCATTATGTACCTCCCCTTCCTGCCCAGACAAGTCTGTTTTACATATCATTATGTACCTCCCCTTCCTGCCCAGACAAGTCTGTTTTACATATCATTATGTACCTGTGTTTGTGGATTCCTTTCTTTCTTCCTGTCCCAGACAAGTCTGTTTTACACCTGTCTATCATTATGTACCTTCCCCTCCCCTTCCTGCCCAGACAAGTCTGTTTTACATATCATTATGTACCTCTCTGTTTGTGGATTCCTTTCTTTCTTCCAGATTGTCCCGTTATGAAGCCTGAGTTTAGTCTTACCGTGTGTATTAAACCATGTGTTTGAAAGCAAAGCACCTGTCTACACATGCTTCCACCTGGGCCTGTCTAGTTAATGTTTGAGCTATGCTTCCACCTGTTCCAGTATGCTTCCACCTGTCTGTATCATCAGGTTGGCCACTAGTTAATGTTTGAGTGCTTATCAAAGGCTCCACCTCTGTCAGCTCTCTATGCTTCCTGTCGCCATCATCCAGGTCTGGCTTCACAGTGAATGGAGTCCACCTGCCCTAATGTTTTATTATTTTCATGTGTGAACACACAGTCTGGCAAACATCTTCAACTGTGTTTTATTATTTTTCGTGTGTGCACCTGGGCCTGGTGCGCGCAACCTCTTGGGCCTGTCTGTGTATCTATTTCTGTCTAGTTAATGTTTGAGCTATGCTTCCACCTGCCCGCAAGTTAATGTTTTAGCATACGCACACACACCTGGGCCACACACACACACACACACACACACACACATAATGTTTGAGCACACACACACACACCACACAGATAACACACACACCACACACACACACACACACACACACACACACACACCACACACACACACACACACACACTGAAGGGGAGATAAACTAATAATCTCATGAGTCAGTCCATCAGGACTCTTCTGAATGGGCCTATTTAAAGTCTGTCGATTAATGGAGATAAGCTATGGGACATGATGATGAGACAGTGTTCAGTGGGGATCATGGGCCTCATTTATAACCATTGAGTCGATTTTACACTAAATATCTATCTGAGTGATCCATTTCTGGAAAGACTGTGCATGTAGCTAAAAAGTAGTAAGTGGTTGAAAAGGTGCTAATCCGTGATGACATTCAAACACACCTTTGAGCCATATCATCAGGTTGGCTCAGGTTGAAGGCTCATGTTCACGTGTCGTCCATCAGCACGGGCCACAGTCTGGCAGAGGCAGTGAATGGAGTGTTTTATTATTTTCATGTTGCACATCCAGACCAGCCAACCTCCTCTCAACTGTGTGTGTGTGTGTGTTTCTGACTTGACTAACCTTCTGTCTTATGTAACCATACCAAACATAACATATCATTCTAATTTGAATGTCTGATGATTTTTTACATTTACTATGTCACTAAATATCTATCTATGTGAAAGACCATGGCTAAAAAGTAGTAAGTGGTTGAAAAGGTGCTAATCCGGATGACATTCAAACACATAACCTTTCGGTTGCTGAGGTCATGCTGTGTTTCCGGGCAACCGCCTGGCTGAATATGTCTTGTGTTTTTTTTACCTTTTACTATGTCACATCCAGTCTATGAGACCAGGCTGTGTTTCCGGGCAACCGCCTGGCTGAATGTGTCTTGGTGTTTTTACATGTACTATGTCACGTCCAGTCTATGAGACCAGGCTGTGTTTCCGGGCAACCGCCTGGCTGAATGTGTCTTGGTGTTTTTACCTTTACTATGTCACATCCAGTCTTTGAGACCAGGCTGTGTTTCCGGGCTACCGCCTGGCTGAATGTGTCTTGGTGTTTTTACATGTACTATGTCACGTCCAGTCTATGAGACCAGGCTGTGTTTCCGGGCAACCGCCCGGCTGAATGTGTCTTGGTGGATTTAGACAGAGAACTTGGAACAGGACAGTTGGGCCAGGCCAAACCAAGCCCTGTTGATCAAGGAGAGAGTAGACATGTAGCCAACATCTTAAAGAGCACATGGATGTGGACAACAAACCACGTATATATTCAAATACAGGATGAAAACCAAGTCAATATATTCAACGAAAATTGCTTTCCATTGTTGACAGTGGTAAACAAATAGGCAACATAGAATCATATTTGATGTAGGCCTTACGTCTACAATTATTCATGTCCAGTTGTATAAAAAAATAACTTTATTTCAGAGTACATACACCATTCTGGGGCGGCAGGTAGCCTAGTGGTTATAGCATTGGACTAGTAACCGAAAGGTTGCAAGATCGAATCCCTGAGCTGACAAGGTTCAAATCTGTCGTTTTGGCCCCTGAACAAGGCAGTTAACCCACTGTTCCCCTTAACCCACTGTTCCCCTGAACAACTGAACAAAGTTCACCCACTGTTCCCCTGAACAAGGCAGTTAACCCACTGTTCCCCTGAACAAGGCAGTTAACCCACTGTTCCCTGAACAAGGCAGTTTAACCCACTGTTTGAACAAGGCAGTTTACCCACTGTTCCTAGGCTGCCGTTGAAAATAAGAATTTGTTCTGAACTGACTTGCCTGGTAAATAAATGAAATCCTGAAGTTCTCTCAAACCAGGGTGATCCTGATCTGTCGGTAAACTACTGTGAACCAAATGATCAGTGTCGTTTATCGTTCTCATCCATGTGCACTATTGTCTCAGTGGCACCCTATTCCCTATATAATACACTACTTTTTATCCCATATATAGAACACTATTTTGTTGACCAGAGACTATATATAGAGGACAAGGTGTAATTTATCCCCTATATAGAACACTATTTTGTTGACCAGAGACTATATATAGAGGACAAGATGTAATTTATCCCCTATATAGAACACTATTTTGTTGACCAGAGACTATATATAGAGGACAAGGTGTAATTTATCCCCTATATAGAACACTATTTTGTTGATCAGAGACTATATATAGAGGACAAGATGCCATTCGCAATTCCTCCTCAGCATCAGGCATCTCAGTCTCCCAAACGCTGACTTCCTTTTACAGTAAATGATAGGGGAAGTAACGATTGAACTGTCACACTGTCTCTGTCTACACCCCTTCCTGTCTGCGGCGTTTAGTCACTTCAAACCTCTGAGACTGCATTCATCTTTATGTACATATTCTTCATCCCTTTACACTTGTGTGTGTGTGTGTATAAGGTAGTAGTTGGGGAATTGTTAGGTTAGATTACTCGTTGGTTATTACTGCATTGTCGAAACTAGAAGCACAAGCATTTCACTACACTCGCATTAACATCTGCTAACCATGTGTATGTGACAAATAAAATTTGATTTGGTTGTGTAGTTTGTGCTGTTGTGTTGTTTGAGCTGTGACTGGTGTGTTGTTTGAGCTGTGACTGGTGTGTTGTTTGAGCTGTGACTGGTGTGTTGTTTGAGCTGTGACTGGTGTGTTGTTTGAGCTGTGACTGGTGTGTTGTTTGAGCTGTGACTGTTGTGTTGTTTGAGCTGTGACTGTTGTGTTGTTTGAGCTGTGACTGTTGTGTTGTTTGAGCTGTGACTGTTGTGTTGTTTGAGCTGTGACTGTTGTGTTGTTTGAGCTGTGACTGTTGTGTTGTTTGAGCTGTGACTGGTGTGTTGTTTGAGCTGTGACTGTTGTGTTGTTTGACCTGTGACTGTTGTGTTGTTTGAGCTGTGACTGGTGTGTTGTTTGAGCTGTGACTGGTGTGTTGTTTGAGCTGTGACTGTTGTGTTGTTTGAGCTGTGACTGTTGTGTTGTTTGAGCTGTGACTGTTGTGTTGTTTGAGCTGTGACTGTTGTGTTGTTTGAGCTGTGACTGTTGTGTTGTTTGAGCTGTGACTGTTGTGTTGTTTGAGCTGTGACTGGTGTGTTGTTTGAGCTGTGACTGTTGTCTTGGTTTCTGGACACTGAACGTCAGTAAGATAAAACACAGGAGTTGAAATAGTATGGGGGGGGGGTATATTTGTCCTGTTACTCACAGGTGTGTAATGGTAATGTGTTTCTTCATATCCCAACCGCCCCCAGGACACCCAAAGGGGGCGGGGTCACGGATAGGGACACCGTTGTCCAGCACCCATGGAGCACTGGGGTTAAGTGCCTTGCTCAAGGGCACAGCGACAGATTTTCCATATTGTCAGCTCATATTATGTCTATATACAGTGTTGTAATGATGTGGAAATAGTTCCAAGTACAAAAGGGAAAATAAATAAGCATAAATATGGGTCGTATTTACAATGGTGTTTGTTCTTCACTGGTTTGCCCTTTTCTTGTGTTTAAAAGTCACTCGTCTTGCTGCTGTGATGTCACACTGTGGTATTTCACCCAGTAGATATTTTTATTTGACCAGGCAAGTCAGTTAATTACAAATTCTTATTTTCAATGACGGCCTAGGAACAGTGGGTTAACTGACTTGTTCAAGGGGCAGAACGACAGATTTTCAAATTCTTTGTGGGTCTGTGTAATCTGAGGGAAATATGTGTCTCTAATATGGTCATTTTTGACTACTTTTACTTTTACTTCACTACATTCCTAAAGAAAAGAATGTTATTTTGACTCCATACATTTTCCCCGACATCCAAAAATAGTCAATACATTTTGAACGCTTAGCAGGACAGGAAAATGGTCCAATTCACACAACTATCAAGAGAACATCCCTACTGTCTCTGATCTGGAGGACTCACTAAACAGAGAACATCCCTGGTCATCCCTACTGCATCTGATCTGGAGGACTCACTAAAAAGAGAACATCCCTGGTCATTCCTACTGTCTCTGATCTGGAGGACTCACTAAACAGAGAACATCCCTGGTCATCCCTATTGACTGATCTGGCGGACTCACTAAACAGAGAACATCTCTGGTCATTCCTACTGTCTCTGATCTGGCGGACTCACTAAACAGAGAACATCCCTGGTCATCCCTACTGCATCTGATCTGGCGGACTCACTAAACAGAGAACATCCCTGGTCATCCCTACTGACTCTGATCTGGAGGACTCACTAAACACAAATGCTTTGTTTGTAAATTATGTCTCAGTGTTGGAGTGTGCCCCTGGCTATCTGTAAAAAAAATAAAAATAAAAAATTAACTAGAGAATAGTGAGAAAAACTAGAGAATAGTGCCATCTACTACAGTATGATGATTAAGTACCTTTTCCACCACCCACAGAAACACAGAGATAAGGTGACCCTTCTCTACCACACCCCCACAAACACAGAGATAAGGTGACCCTTCTCTACCACACCCCCACAAACACAGAGATAATGTGACCCTTCTCTACCACACCCCCACAAACACAGAGATAATGTGACCCTTCTCTACCACACCCCCACAAACACAGAGATAATGTGACCCTTCTCTACCACACCCCCACAAACACAGGGATAAGGTGACCCTTCTCTACCACACCCCCACAAACACAGAGATAATGTGACCCTTCTCTACCACACCCCCACAAACACAGAGATAATGTGACCCTTCTCTACCACACCCCCAGAAACACAGAGATAATGTGACCCTTCTCTACCACACCCCCAGAAACACAGAGATAAGGTGACCCTTCTCTACCACACCCACAGAAACACAGAGATAAGGTGACCCTTCTCTACCACACCCCCAGAAACACAGGGATAAGGTGACCCTTCTCTACTACACCCACAGAAACACAGAGATAAGGTGACCCTTCTCTACTACACCCACAGAAACACAGGGATAAGGTGACCCTTCTCTACTACACCCACAGAAACACAGAGATAAGGTGACCCTTCTCTACTACACCCACAGAAACACAGGGATAAGGTGACCCTTCTCTACTACACCCACAGAAACACAGAGATAAGGTGACCCTTCTCTACTACACCCACAGAAACACAGGGATAAGGTGACCCTTCTCTACTACACCCACAGAAACACAGGGATAAGGTGACCCTTCTCTACTACACCCACAGAAACACAGAGATAAGGTGACCCTTCTCTACTACACCCACAGAAACACAGAGATAAGGTGACCCTTCTCTACTATACCCACAGAAACACAGAGATAAGGTGACCCTTCTCTACTACACCCACAGAAACACAGGGATAAGGTGACCCTTCTCTACTACACCCACAGAAACACAGAGATAAGGTGACCCTTCTCTACTACACCCACAGAAACACAGGGATAAGGTGACCCTTCTCTACTACACCCACAGAAACACAGAGATAAGGTGACCCTTCTCTACTACACCCACAGAAACACAGGGATAAGGTGACCCTTCTCTACTACACCCACAGAAACACAGGGATAAGGTGACCCTTCTCTACTACACCCACAGAAACACAGAGATAAGGTGACCCTTCTCTACCACACCCACAGAAACACAGGGATAAGGTGACCCTTCTCTACTACACCCACAGAAACACAGAGATAAGGTGACCCTTCTCTACTACACCCACAGAAACACAGGGATAAGGTGACCCTTCTCTACCACACCCCCAGAAACACAGGGATAAGGTGACCCTTCTCTACCACACCCCCACAAACACAGGGATAAGGTGACCCTTCTCTACCACACCCCCACAAACACAGAGATAAGGTGACCCTTCTCTACCACACCCCCACAAACACAGAGATAAGGCAATCCCTCTCTACCACACCCACAGAAACACAGAGATAAGGTGACCCTTCTCTACCACACCCACATAAACACAGGGATAAGGTGACCCTTCTCTACCACACCCCCACAAACACAGAGATAAGGCAATCCCTCTCTACCACACCCACAGAAACACAGGGATAAGGTGACCCTTCTCTACCACACCCCCACAAACACAGAGATAAGGTGATCCTTCTCTACCACACCCACAGAAACACAGAGATAAGGTGACCCTTCTCTACTACACCCACAGAAACACAGAGATAAGGTGATCCTTCTCTACCACACCCACATAAACACAGAGATAAGGTGATCCTTCTCTACCACACCCCCACAAACACAGGGATAAGGTGACCCTTCTCTACCACACCCCCAAAAACACAGAGATAAGGCAATCCCTCTCTACCACACCCCCAGAAACACAGAGATAAGGTGACCCTTCTCTACCACACCCCCACAAACACAGAGATAAGGTGATCCTTCTCTACTACACCCCCACAAACACAGAGATAAGGTGATCCTTCTCTACTACACCCCCACAAACACAGAGATAAGGTGATCCTTCTCTACTACACCCACAGAAACACAGAGATAAGGTGACCCTTCTCTACCACACCCCCACAAACACAGAGATAAGGTGATCCTTCTCTACTACACCCACAGAAACACAGAGATAAGGTGACCCTTCTCTACTACACCCACAGAAACACAGAGATAAGGTGACCCTTCTCTACCACACCCACAGAAACACAGAGATAAGGTGACCCTTCTCTACCACACCCCCACAGAAACACAGAGATAAGGTGATCATTCTCTACCACACCCACAGAAACACAGAGATAAGGCAATCCCTCTCTACCACACCCAGAGAAAAGCATCCAAGAGAAAGTCACAGCTCAAACAAGACACCCACAGGGAGCGAGGTCCCGGTGAGGGACACCATTGTCCAGCTCCCATGGAGCACTGGGGTTAAGTGCTTGCTCAAGGGCACATTGACAGATTTGCCATTTTGTCAGCTCCGGGATTGGAACCATCACCCTTTTGGGTTATTGGCCCAACGCTCTAACCTCAAGGCTATTTGTCTTTCCCAGAGTGTTGTTTTCAATAACAGACAGGCCCAGGTTGGTGCAAGTTTCTCCATATGTCCAGAAGCTCCTGAGGAGTGTCGAGGATGGTCGTGATAACAGCCATGTAGTGACAGCGGTCCTGGGCTCCTGCATACCCCTGAAAAAGGTTTCCACTGGGGGGGTCAGTAGGCCGGATGCCCAGGTGTCTCATACACAGTCCCAGATACACATCCTCTATGTAGACGGCTTTAACATGCCTGGACGCCTCCACCAGCTTCCTGGGGAGGTCTAAGGTGAAGACATAGCCCAGGCCCAGAGCATAAGGTGGGTATACTGGTTCAGGAAACACCTCCTTTGGAAGGTACCATTTGGAGTTACGGTCTCTTAGAACGGCGGCCAATTGTGCCACTAGTCCAGTCATGTAGTTCTGCGTCGGAGCGTGAAGCAGCATGTTGACCAAGGTGTTTACGTTGAGGAACATGTCTGAGTCGATCTTCATGGCGTAGGAGGCGTTGGGGCAGCGAGAGCTCAGCCACTCCATCATCACCATGGTCTTGATGGTCAGGTTTTTGTAGCTGTCTATGAAGTTGCTCTGCAGCAGATCCTGGTGCTCTTTGCTCTCCTGCAGCACCTTCTCCTGGAGCTGCTCTGTCTCCTCTCCACTGGGCAGTCCCAGCAGGAAGAACAGACAGACCTCTCTGCCCAGTACCTGCCTCTCACTGCCCCAAGTCCTGCGGACGGCCTCACGGGCCTCCCTGTTATAGGGCGCCACTGGCACCATCAGAACCAGGAAGGGGTTCTGCTCCCGGCATTTCTCTGGCTCATCCAGGATGAAGGAGTACTCTGATGGGTATTCTACATGGTACGGTCCTGGGGACACATACGGAGGAGGAGTGGCCAGTCCAGTGGTCGGTGTTATTGATGGCCAGTCCTGAATGGATATTGTGTCCAGGTAAACTTCTGATTCAGCTTGTGGTTCAACGTCAACATACATTGTAGGTGTGTCCTTGTTGTCTGGAGTTTCAACTTCCACATAATATGTTGATTCATCGTTAGTCGTTGAACTGATGCTCTCGGAGGACAAGTCCTCTCCTCTTGAAGGATCTGGAGTCCTCCTAGAATGGGGACGCTGGTAGGGGTGGTTTGGGTTGTTGGTATATTCCAGAACGGTATAGTATATGACCCTCAGCGACACCAGTACCAGGAGGATCTTGGTGCACGTCCCCCAGTGACTGATCATTACATCGGGATCTTTGTCACTAGAAAAAAACAAAATGGAGGTCAATTGTAACAAACCAAAAACAAGCTGGAACACAGGAGTGATGGTAGATGATAATGGGCCTCTGTACGTCTATGTAGATATTCCATAAAAAAATCAGACGTTTCCAGCTACAATAGTCATTTACAACATTAACAATGTCTGCACTGTATTTCTTATCAATTTGATGCTATTTTAATGGACAAAAATACGTGCTTTTCTTTCAAAAACAACTACATTTCTAAGTGACCCCAAACTTTTGAACGGTAGCGTATGTCTCAAGTGAAGCCTTGTGAAATGATCAGACGGTTCGTACACAGTGGTGTCAGATACAGACAGTGGTTTGTGGACATACAGACACAGATACAGATACAGACAGTGGTTTGTGGACATACAGACACAGATACAGATACAGACAGTGGTTTGTGGCGAGTCACTGTTGCGTAGCTCCTGTAGACCATGTCGTGCCAGGAAGGTTTGAAACGCTTTTACAAGCCATCTAGTTTCAGTCCTGTTCCTTTTGCAAATATCTTTACATTTCCATATTAGTTCAAAACAAGTTCACATCAAGATAGCGATGTTACACAGTTACAAAGTTTAGAAAGAGCTTTGAGAAATGATACAGCAAAAGTGTATGTATTTATGAAGACCACAGCTTCCGGTTACTGTAGGAAGTGTCTCACTTGTTCTGTTCTGTTTTTATCTTGCCTGACTGTGTACAGTTCAGTTCCTGCTTATATTTTTGTATTTATTTATTTCACCTTTTTTTAACCAGGTAGACCAGGTCACCTTTATTTAACCAGGTAGACCAGATCACCTTTATTTAACCAGGTAGACCAGGTCACCTTTATTTAACCAGGTAGACCAGATCACCTTTATTTAACCAGGTAGACCAGATCACCTTTATTTAACCAGGTAGACCAGATCACCTTTATTTAACCAGGTAGACCAGGTCACCTTTATTTAACCAGGTAGACCAGATCACCTTTATTTAACCAGGCAGACCAGGTCACCTTTATTTAACCAGGTAGACCAGGTCACCTTTATTTAACCAGGTAGACCAGATCACCTTTATTTAACCAGGCAGACCAGGTCACCTTTATTTAACCAGGTAGACCAGGTCACCTTAATTTAACCAGGTAGACCAGGTCACCTTAATTTAACCAGGTAGGCCAGTTGAGAACAAGTTCTCATTTACAACTGCAACCTGGCCATGATAAAGCAAAGCAGTGCGACACAAACAACATCACAGAGTTACACATGGAATAAACAAACATACAGTAGAGAAAGTCTATATACAGTTTGTGCAAATGAGGTAAGATTAGGGAGGTGAGGCGATAAATAGGCCATAGTGGTGAAATAATTACAGTAATTACAGTATGGCAAATGAAACATTGGGTGATAGATGTGCAGAAGATGAGTGTGCAAGTAGTGATATTGGGGTGCAAAGGAGCAAAATAAATCAATCAAATAAACAACAATATGGTGATGAGGTAGTTGGATGGGCTATTTACAGATTGGTTATGTACATGTGCAGTGATCTGTGAGCTGCTCTGACAGCTGGTGCTGAAAGTTAGTGAGGGAGATATGAGTCTCCAGCTTCAGTGATTTTTGCAATTCGTTCCAGTCATTGGCAGCAGAGAACTGGAAGGAAAGGTGGCCAACGGAGGAGTTGGCTTTAGGGGTGAACAGTGAAGTATACCTGCTGGAGCACGTGCTGCGGGTGGGTGCTGCTATGGTGACCAGTGAGCTGAGATAAGTCGGGGCTTTACCTAGCAGAGACTTATAGATGACCTGGAGCCAGTGGGTTAGGTGACGGATATGAAGCGAGGGCCAGCCAACGAGAGCATACAGGTCGCAGTGGTGGGTAGTGTATGGGGCTTTGGTGACAAAACGGATGGCACTGTGATAGACTGCATCCAATTTTCTGAGTAGAGTGTTGGAGGCTATTTTGTAAATTACATCGCTGAAGTCGAGGATCGGTAGGATAGTCAGTTTTATGAGGGTATGTTTGGCAGCATGAGTGAAGGATGCTTTGTTGCGAAATAGGAAGCCGAATCTAGATTTAATTTTGGATTCGAGATGTTTAATGTTAGTCTGGAAGGAGAGTTTACAGTCTAGCCAGACACCTAGGTATTTATAGTTGTCCACATATTCTATTCCAGAATAGGACGGGTGGGTAGGTGTGTGCAGCAATCGGTTGAAGAGCATGCATTTAGTTTAGCTTGCATTTAAGAGCAGTTGGCGGCCATGGAAGGAGAGTTGTATGACATTGAAGCTCGTCTGGAGGTTAGTTGATTAACACAGTGTCCAAAGAAGGACCAGAAATATACAGAATGGTGTCGTCTGCGTAGAGGTGGATCAGAGACTCACCAGCAGCAAGAGCAACGTCATTGATGTATACAGAGAAAAGAGTCGGCCCGAGAATTGAACCATGTCACACCCCCATCGAGACTGCCAGAGGTCTGGACAACAGGCCCTCCGATTTGACACGCTGAACTCTGTCTAAGAAGTAGTTGGGGAACCAGGCGAGGCAGTCATTTGAGGTACACTTCAACTGTGAGAGACGGAATCTAAAACAAAAAACCAGAAAATCACATTGTATGATTTTTGAGTAATTAATGTGCATTTTATTGCATGACATAAGTATTTGATACATCAAATAGCAGAACTTAATAATGCAAATTAATTACTTAAAAATCATGTGATTTTCTGGATTTTCTGGATTTTCGTTTTAGATTCCGTCTCTCACAGTTGAAGTGTACCTATGATAAAAATGACAGACCTCTACATGCTTTGTAAGTAGGAAAACCTGCCAAATCGGCAGTGTATGAAATACTTGTTCTCCCCACTGTAGGTCTGTAGCAGTTTGGGTCTAGAGTGTCTCCCCCTTTGAAGAGGGGACTGACCGCAGTAGCTTTCCAATCTTCCAATGCTACCACTAGTGTGAAAGCACCGCCAGCATTCAAAAGTGACCAAAACATCAGCCAGGAAGCATAGGAACTGAGAAGTGGTCTGTGGTCCCCACCTGCAGAACCACTCCTTTATTGGGGGTGTCTTGCTAATTGCCTATAATTTCCACCTGTTGTCTATTCCATTTGGACAACAGCATGTGAAATTTATTGTCAATCAGTGTTGCTTCCTAAGTGGACCGTTTGATTTCACAGAAGTGTGATTGACTTGGAGTTACATTGTTACATTGTTACATTGTTCCCTTTTATTTTTTTGAACAGTGTATATGAAAATACCCTCAAATAAAAGTTCTAAAATTCTGTTCTCTCGCCTCATATAAAACAATTGATCTCAAATCCCAAATGCTGGAGTAGAGAACTTTACTGTCCAAATAAATATGTAGGGGAGTGTACAGGTATGTCACAGTCACAAAGAATAGTTGCTGTTAGACATACCGTTATTCTCTAAACGTTTCAAGGGTGAATTCAGATGTATTTGTTATCATTCTCAGACAATCCTTACCTCTGTTGTATCCTCACTCAACCTCCCAGCCAGCGGTTATCTCCCATTAGCATCTGTAACCACAGACAGACTTCAGACTGAGATACAGACCAACTGAGATCACACTTAACAAGACCCTGAGTACAAACTCACAGACACATCCTTAGAGTGACTGACACATCCTAGGAGTGACTGACACATCCTAGGAGTGACT